>NC_056732.1:369633751-369702412 GCF_019279795.1 Protopterus annectens | reverse complement strand
AACCCCATTCTTAGTAAGTCCATTTTAAGAACTATGCATAAATGCTATATAAGAGGTTTTTTGAATATTAACCTGAACAATGATATGGATAATTGATCAGTTGCGTAGTCCAAAGCTTGCATAAACCAAATTCATCAGTGAGCAGCAGTTTTCTCATTTAAATTAAGATTGTCAGCTGTCATTTCTAACCTGCGTATTTCTGCCATGATCTTCATCACATAATTTAGTCTCGGAGAAATTTTATTTCTCTATTTGCAGGTGATGATCATTTTAGAGGCCAAAATCAATATGTGTGATATGGCTGTGATGAGTCTTCAAAGTACTTTGTGTTGACCTAAAGTAACTAGAAAAAAGTAAAGGTGCAAATGTAACATTTCCCAACCACATCTTTTTACAAAATTCTGAATATTTTGCTAAAAACTTGCCAAATGAAAAGTGTGACCAGTCCTCCAAGGATACTTATTTCATACATCTCACTGTTTTATCAAAACAGGATTCGTTTAAAGTAATTATTTTACTTACTGGCAGATTTTAAAAATGACTGGCAATTGTTTATATATTTTCAGACATTAGCAATGTAGGAACTAATGGTAGATTCAAAGTGATTTGCTTACAGACAGAGAACGCCCAGGTATACTTAGCCTAATATTGTCTTAGTTTAATAATTAATTTAGATTTGTGCATATTGTGTAGAAAGATTGAGATGAATGAGAAAACATGGATACACTTTCTGTGCGTAAGCAACTTATCTGTAATGTTGACTCAAGTTGTTCATTAAACAATAGTTTCCTGTGCTTTAAAAAGGTTCATAGGTTCATAGACTCATAGGTAGGTACTAGGCTATCTGCCCAAAGACATTTATAAGCCTAGCCGGAATGTGTTGACTTTCGCCGCCCCCTTAGATTAGTTCCCTGTGATTCTGTCCAGCAGAGCCATTGAAGTGATCCCTGGGGTAAACTTTCTGTTTCTCATCCACTCATCAAGGTTTCTCTTGAAGACGGTTAGCGAGGAGCTCTGCCTAATGTAGATTAGAATCTTGCTCCAGAGCATGGGAAGTCTCTGAGACAGGAATCTATCCCTCCAGAACGTCCTATTTATTGTTGTGGTGAGGTTTAGATCCCTGGAGCGTATGGCTTGAGGGGATATGGTTTTCTTTAAGTGGAGCATGTCCATCAATTCTGGGTTGGACATGGCCTTGTATGTCAGGCAGAGATCACCTCTGAGTAGGCGGTATGCAACCGAGTACAGCTGGAGTTTCTTCAGTTGAGCTGCATAGGGAATCTGCTTGAGGCCAGTGATCCTCTTGGTGAGGTACTTTTGTGGTCTTTCCAGTTGTTGCAGGTGTCTTGTAAGGTACATTCCAAATGGGGCATTGTACTCTATGATGGGTCTGATGAGTGACGCATATAGGGGCCCAATGACCTCTTTCGATCTGGATGCAAACCCTTTTGTGATTAGGTGGGCCACATAGAAGGATTTTCTAACCACTTTGGCAATGTGATTATCAAAGGAGAGGTTACTATCTACTTGGGACCCCAGATCCCTTATTATGTCTTCTGTATTTAGGGGGCTACCACCTATGTGATAGTTTGTGGGTACTTTGTTTTTTTCCAAAGGGGATGACTATGCACTTTTTGGCATTTACCTTGAGGCCATGGTTTTGACACCAGGTATCTGTCTCAGTGAGACCCTTTTAGAGGATGTCTGTGTCAGCCGGAGAGTCAATTATAGCCCCTAGTTTCCAGTTGTCTGTGAATTCGGTCAGCTATAGCCCTCCTGTGCTTGCCTGTACCTCTAAGAAGTATATGCCGAACAGGAGGGGTCCTAGGACTGAGCCCTGGGGAATGCCACTTGTAACCAGTTTAGAGTCAGACCTAGCTCCCGAAACTCTTACCATGTGGGTTCTGTCCATGAGCCAGTTGGCAACCCATCTCATGACATAGGGGTTTATGTTCAGGCTGGTGAGCTTGTCTATAATACCTGAGTGGGGAATGGTGTTGAAGGCCTTCGCAAGGTCTAGGTAGGCTGTGTGGACCACCTTTCCCTCATCTATAGCCTTGGTAACTGTCTCAAAGAAGTCCATCAGGTTTATTAGGCATGATCTGCCCTTAACAAAGCTGAACTGGGTAGGGTCCAGTGTTTGGAGGTTCCCAATGTCTCTGTTAATGAGATCCATGATGATGCACTCCATAGCTTTGCAGACCAAGCTAGTCAGGCTTATAGGGCGATAGTTCCTGATGTCCTTTGTGGCTCCATCTTTGTCGAGTGGAATAACCGTTGCTGTGTGCCACTCTGTGGGCACATAGACTATGAAGAGGTTGAGTTTAAACAGTGTGTTTAGGTGAGGGGTTAGTTTATCTTTGAGCTCATGTAGGATGCAGCCTGGGACACCATCCAGTCCCATTGATGCTGTGTTTTTGGCTTTGGAGAGGGCTGTTTTTACTTGAGTGTCTGTGATTTCAGGAGCACTACATTCTTCTGGTATAGTTATGGGCCCTTTAGGGGGTGAGAGGGGGGTGAAGTTTTCACTTAACCTGTCTGCCATGATGTTGGCTATATTGGTCAGTTCAGTGTATTTTGTGCCATTCTGCACTAACTCCAAGCAGATCTGAGAATTGCCATTTAGATTTTTGACATAGCTAAAGAATGCCTTGTGGTTATCTTTGGAGTCCATGGAAATTTTTCTTTTGAAGCTAGCCTTGGATGATTTTATGAAGGAACATAGTTTCTTGCTGATACTGATCAAGGATGTCTTCCCTTCTTGGGATTTTACTCTATTCTGTACTAGTTTCCTCCTTCTATTGTACATCTTGTTTATGGCAGGGGTCCACCAGACTGGTTTCCATTTCTTGGAGGAGTGAGTCTTGGTTTTGTTTGGGATAGCATGATCCATGCATTCTTGTAGGTGCCCGTAGAGTGTGTTAGTAAAGGATTTTGCAGCTTGGATAGCGTTATCCTTTAGCACGGGGGCTTTGAAACTTCCCACCTCAGTCTTAAGTAATGTGAAGTTTGCTTTTGAAAAGTTTTTCACAGTGGTTTCTTTGACCGGGGGTGGTGGTGGAATGTAGATATCCAGAGTGATTAGTTTATGGTCAGATCTAACCAACGAGGGGTTGATGTCCGGTGTGGAACACCGGTCACCCATGATGGTGATGACCAGGTCCAATATGTTGTCACCTCTGGTGGGGGTTTTGACTAGTTGATCCAGGGTATTTGAGTTTATAAATTCTAGGGAATGGTAGGCAAGGGAGTTTGTACTTGAGTAGTTCTCCCAGTTAATGTTTGGATAATTGAAATACCCAATATCAGGGTGTTTGGTAGGACCTTTATGTTTCCCAGTGTTTCCAGGAATGCGGAGTGGGGGTCCTGGGACATGGTGGGTGATCTGTAGCAAGCTATAATTTGAATAGCAGTTTTGCCCATTGTTAGTTGCACGTGGATGATCTCTGAAGCATCGTGCTGTACCACTAACCTGGAGGTGTGGGTATCCTTAATGAATATGGATACTCCCCCGCCTTTTGTATTTTGGTCCAGGTTTTGTGGCCAAAATGTATGGTATGAGTTGTAGTCTGGTAGTGCTGGGGTGCTCTCTGGAGCCTTAAACCAGGTTTCTGTTACTGCACATATATCAGTTTTCTCCATACTGAGGAGTACCTCGAGTGTGTGCATTCTGAAGTTTAGACTTCTGTCATTGAGTATCATTACCCTCAGTTTTTTTGTTACTTGTGCTATTTACAGTGGTGGGTTTGTCTTTTGAGCCTTGCCTAAAAAAGGCACCATGGGGGTGGCAAGAGCCTTGGCCAGTATTCGAAAGCCTAAGGGTGACAGGTGCAAGCCATCTCTAGCAAAGCAGCGTGGCTTGTCGAGCATGTCATGCCAGGCTGACAGACACTGGATCCCCTTTGAATGACACCAGAAGCTTAGCCAATTGTTGAAATTGATAATTTTTCTCTATACCGTGATATCATTCTTGGTGAGGGCAGGATGCTACTCAGGGTTAGGGTCATACCAGCCTGGGCTACGTGATCACAGAGCTCCTCCATGTCTCTTTTCATGTAGTCCAGGGAGGTACGGCTCAGGTCATTCACACCAACATGGACAATGACAGAGCCATATTTGTGCTTGTTCTGGAGTGACCTGAGTGCTTGTGTTATGTGGCGGATCCTGGCACCCAACAGGCAGTTAACAGTAACCTTCTCCTTGTTCAGCCTAGTGAGTGGGACATCAGTGTGCCTGACTATAGAGTCTCCTGTTACTAGTGTGTTGGGTATGTTATTTTGCCTTAAGGGCTGTGATTGCATTGCACACTGGTTTTGTGAAGTATGTGTTTCATGGTTTGTGTTGGGGGGCTGGAAGTTGTTTGGATGTCTGCTTTGGAGGTCTCTGTTGCTTTTGCAGATTTTTATTTAGCGCCTCCGAGTATGTTTTTGTGTATTTATGTGTGTTTTTGCTGGTGCTGGTTTCAGAGGTCTGTGTGAGACTGGTGGTGTGATGCAAATAATTCCTTTCTCCGCTTGACTGCCTGGTTCAGTCTTGGGTTGAGAGCACTTAGCCTCCAGTTTGGCTGTGTAATTGCATCTCTCGCATGTATTAGTGTTTGGTGGAAGGAGGAGAGAGTTGTCTGTGTACATGAGGCAATTGTAACATTGCCTCAAAATGCCCAGATTCACCAGTTGGCCTGGAGAGTACACCTGAAACTGCCCTTTGGACATGCCTGGATAGGTACAGTGAACTGTTTTACTGATTGGCTGGTAAGGTCGAATAGAGAGCCTTGTCCTTCTCTATAGTACAGGGGGATCTAGTGCTAAGGTATATTAGTGCTTGCTATGAGTTTTGAGCAAGTGCCAGGATGAGAAGTGAATGGTTTGAGTGCTTAAGTTGAAAGTTTGTCTAGTTCTAAGGGAAAAATTGAAGAGTAGACTTTGTGGAACCAGGGATAGTTATACCCTAGCTAACTGCGCTGCTTGGCGCACAAAACCGCGTAAATGCGGGTTTTATAGCAGGGAAATGAAAGAGATAGAAATTAGCCCAAAATGGCCAATAAACTACTAATTTCTGGGCTGAAACCACTCCTCCAGGGACAGGCAGGCTGCTCAAAGCTCCCTCTCTCACAGTGAACAGAGAAACTTCCTTCTATCCAAGTAAGGTATGGGCAAACACAGAAACTTGTAACACAGCCCTGAATTCAGCACTAACCTGAAAACTGGACTATACTAGCTTAGAAAGGCAGGAAAACAAGTATTTTTTTTTTAGAAAATAAAGCAGATACAATCAAAAAAACACTTTAAATGCACAGAAATGGCTATCACACTTGAGTGTGTAACCTACAACAGTTAAACAGGTAATTTAAACACAAAAATGACTTTGTTAAAGTGCAGGCAGTAAAATAAGTACAATATGTAGCTGAAACAAACTTTGTAAATCACAGAAACTAGAAAATCGGCATTTTAGGTGGAATTAGCTAAAGGCAGCAAGAAAATGCAGAAAAATGATACCTAATCACTCCAAAGTCTCTCTTTTGTCTCTCTGCTGCTGTAGAACTCTGCAGGGCACCAGGCAGGAGCTTGCTGAGCTGTATACTAGCCCCAAAACCTCACAAATGCAGGTTTTATAGCAGGGAAATGAAAGAGATAGAAATTAGCTCAAAATGGCCAATAAATTACTAATTTATGGGCTGAAACCACTCCTCCAGGGACAGATAGGCTGCTCAAAGCTCCCTCTCTCACAGTGAACAGAGAAACTTTCTTCGATCTAAGTAAGGTATGGGCAAACACAGAAACTTGTAACACAGCCTTGAATTCAGCACTAACCTGAAAACTGGACTACACTAGCTTAGAAAGGCAGGAAAACAAATATATATATATATATATATATATATATATATATTTTTTTTTTTTTCAGAAAATAAAGCAGATACAATCAAAAAAACACTTTAAATGCACAGAAATGGCTATCACACTTGAGAGTGTGTAGCCTACAACAGTTAAACAGGTAATTTAAACACAAAAATGACTTTGTTAAAGTGCAGGCAGTAAAATAAGTACAATATGTAGCTGAAACAAGCTTTGTAAATCACAGAAACTAGAAAATCGGCATTTTAGGTGGAATTAGCTAAAGGCAGCAAGAAAATGCAGAAAAATAATACTTAATCACTCCAAAGTCTCTCTTTTGTCTCCCTGCTGCTGTAGAACTCTGCAGGGCACCAGGCAGGAGCTTGCTGAGCTGTATACTAGCCCAAAAACCTTGCAAATGTGGGTTTTATAGCAGGGAAATGAAAGAGATAGAAAGTAGCCCAAAATGGCCAATAAACTACTAATTTCTAGGCTGAAACCACTCCTCCAGGGACAGACAGGCTGCTCAAAGCTCCCTCTCTCACAGTGAACAGAGAAACTTCCTTCTATCCAAGTAAGGTATGGGCAAACACAGAAACTTGTAACACAGCCCTGAATTCAGCACCAACCTGAAAACTGGACTAAACTAGCTTAGGCGGGAAAACAAGTATTTCTTTTTTTTTTGTTTTTTTTTCGGAAAATAAAGCAGATACAAAAAAAACACTTTAAATGCACAGAAATGGCTATCACACTTGAGTGTGTTGCCTACAACAGTTAAACAGGTAATTTAAACACAAAAACAACTTTGTTAAAGTGCAGGCAGTAAAATAAGTACAATATGTAGCTGAAACAAGCTTTATAAATCACAGAAACTAGAAAATTGGTGTTTTAGGTGGAATTAGCTAAAGGCAGCAAGAAAATGCAGAAAAGGCTTTTCATTTGTTCTTTTGGGAAGGACAAATATGGTAAAGACTTCAACTGAACTGAAGCTATACACAAGATGTCTGAATATGAATTATTTAATACCTGAACTATTTAGAAAATACAGGCCCAAGTGATATCAGGGGGTTATTTTCAAAACTACCTGCCTGATATTTTTATAATCTGCCACTAAATGGAAGAATTGCATTAAATGAAGTGCATTGTAATAAAACATTGTATTACATGAGTGCAGATAAAGGCAGGGGAATTATAGTGTTATAGAAAAGGCTTTTTATTCACATTAAACAGAACCCTTCCCTGGCTCTCTTCAAAAACAATTTGGATTAATGGATGAGGAATTGCAAATTCACTCCTGGGGTAGTGTCCCTCATGGACAGGAACAACCTGTAAGATACTCAATGCACAGGCACAAATCTGTGCCATGCTCTTGTTCCTAGGGACCATATAGTGCTAAAATCAAGTTATATTAGCTAGGCTTGTAAGGGCTCTCAAACTGTTAGCCTAGGTAATTTCCTATGAACCTATGACACAGTTAAATATGTAAAATCCATTTTTCTATATTGTCTGATAAAATGAGTCTCCAGGAAAGTGACTTTAAGATACACAAATGTAGCTTACAAATAAAATGACAATTTACTGTTGGCTAAAACATGTAATGGAGTAAACTCTTTTGTAAGTTTTTTCTCCTTAACAATGAACATCCAAAGGATGGAAAACAGTTTGGCATTCCACAATTCCTACAACATTACTAGGTCCCCTAATCAGATCAGTTATTTCAGCTTTTGGGTTGAAAACACCTATGTAACTAGTCACATACCTAGCTAGCTATGACAGTAACCTAAACAAGATGGCTAGTAGAGCTAGTTCATATATATAGGATTGTTGGCACATTTTTTAGAAACTGTCTAATGTTAATGCTACAATAATGCAGATTTTTTTGTAGCAACAATTGTTGTGGTATATTCTAAGATAAAGGTATCAAACATGAGAAGAAATTTCTAGCTAATGAAAGCATGTATATGAAAATGCAAATTATCACCTTTAGAAAAAAGAGATTAGAAGCACACCACGACAATCGAAGCCAACTTAAAAAGCTGATGTATCCTTTATTTGTAGAAAGTAAGTGCTTTCACGCCTCAATTATCACCTTTAGTGACATGTTTGATTTAATATTAAAACTTTTATTTTCTTTTAAGAAAAATGTTTTCAACACATATCATGGCTGGCAGTTGATGCTAATTAGCGCTTGCTAATTTAATTTATTCACTGGGGATAAAAGCAGTTGTATAATTTGGATTTATTTCAGAATATACTGTTTCATGTTTATTATATTGACAGCATGGTTTTGTTTGCAAGAGTGGGGTTGAATTGCTCAAAGCCTATGTTTCAAAAGTGAATCATAGTGCAAAGTATTTCCTGGGGTTTCAAAAAGAATCCCTCCATGAGCAGTAAGAGCTGTGCCAAAAGGGACTTTTTCTGCAACTGCAGAAAATGTGATTTAAAAATGGTATCTGCAGTGAGGAAAGACCACATTATCGGCTACTTTGCATCTCTCATTATCACCCATAATTGCTATGAGTGCAAATCGGCAATTTCCTGTGGTAGTCACCACTGGTAGCCCATGCATTGAGTTGGCACAAGTACACATGCCCCCATTCAGTCTCTGTCTCTCTCTTTCTCTCTCTCTCACACACACACACACACACACACACACACACACACACACACACACACACACACACACACACACACACACACACACACCTCTTACCTGTCCCTGAGTAGACAGAATATCTCTGATATATTGTCTTATTTTTGTCCCTGTCCTCATAGATAACAGATCCTTACACCTACTTAATAATGACAGATATTAAAGTTTCATTCCTGTTATTGTTTGTAAAGTGCATCATGATGTTGTCCCTGCTGCTCTATTAAATTTGTGTTATGTGATTCCAAATAATAGTCTAAAACTGTGCTAGATTTTACAGAATTGTCCTGATGTTGCCTTTTATACATGTCCTGTGCATTAGAAATCATAGATCATTGCAGTAAGTGAATCATGCTAGATATTCAAGTGTCATGCTTCTTATAGTGTGTAGAACATTTCATTAGTATAGAGGGTTAATGCTCTGGCTTTTCAAGCTGCCTTCTGTTATCAAGAGTAACAGGATCGAAACTTCCATCCCTTTATTTTTTTAAGACTTAAGAGTAATATGCTAAGAGTATCACTGCTGCCTAGTGGTGGTACAGTGTATTAACGCTGTGCTAAGGGGCTTTGTATATATGCTAAAGGTGCAGAATTTGAACCACCCCCTTCGCTTTTTTACTTTAATTTGTTTATTTTCCATTACTTAAGGGAATATGTAAGAGTATATTGTTTAGTAGTAATGTAGAGGTCTAAAGCTATGTTAAAGAGCTGTTTGTGAATGCTAGTGGAACAGGGCTTGAAACTTTATAAGTGCTTTAAGGACATGATATAATGAGTACAGTAGAGTACAGTACATTTGGGTAAGTAAACTTACTATCACAGGAGATGTTTGACTAGATCACCATTGCAGTAACTTAAGTTGTGTAGATTATATCCTACTAAGGATATGACAAATGACCAATATACAAACCCTTAGGCCACCTTCCACACACCATAACTGATGAAGGGCTCGAGGAAGGCTGCAAATCAGTGGTTAGGTTGCCAATGGTTCAGAGCTTTTTCCATGGAAATAAAAAGGCTAGAAACCTTAGAATAAGAATATATTAGGAAACTAATAAAAATTACTATAGATCTATTTTTTTACTTAAAATTAGTTAAACTTAACCCATTTTAAAATGAGCACATCTGTAATTTGCTTAAACATTACTGAAAATTCACCCAGAGTAAAATATACTATACTTTCCATCCAGAAAAAAATGCCTTGCTACACATTCACTCATTCAGTAGTACTCTCCAAGTCATCCCCTACAATCAACTGACAAAAGCCTCACGTACAAAAAATCTAACAACTTATCATGTGATGATGCACTTGTCTTCAAATCTTTAGCTAAATAAACAATGGAACATTATTTTCTACATTAGACAGCTTAGCTTATATAGCTCCTTTAAACACCATCTAACGTCTCATCTTTAACAATGATGGAACTGCAACTGCTGTTTCTTACCAAACTATCTCACTTGCATCACCTAAATCACAAAGACATGGTAATTCATCTCACTATGTTTTTCTAACACTGTAGCAAAAGTTAAACTTGCAGCTCTTCAGCTGCATGGCCTGGTTATTTCTGTCCACTGTTTCCCTTTCTGAACCTCTCAGTCTTCTCCTCAAATGCACTTCCTTAAAACTGCTATTTCCCTAAACCTTCTGCTCATGCTCCATACATGCTTACATCCCTCATCTTATGAGAAGCTGTCTTAACCTTCACCTAAACGTAAAATACACATTACTTTTAAATGCATATCCACTGTACAAAATGTATTCAATGTGTGCCAGTGCATTGTTTTACCTTTAATGTATCATGTAGAATATCTTGCAATCTTCTTATCTTGTTTTAAATCGTCTAACATATGTGTGATGATGCTTTTCTGAAGTTTTCATTGCAATTTTATTATTATTATTATTATT
This sequence comes from Protopterus annectens, assembly GCF_019279795.1. NCBI lineage: Eukaryota > Metazoa > Chordata > Ceratodontiformes > Protopteridae > Protopterus > Protopterus annectens. The sequence goes on along the minus strand of NC_056732.1, from coordinate 369,692,025 downwards.
ATTATTATTATTATTATTATTATTACTCAGTATGTCAAATAAGTTAATGTTACTATTATTGTTTTGGAACTTTTCTCACCAGGCCTCTACTAAAAATGGGCACTAGTCCAGTCAGAATTTCCTGGTAAACAATAACTAAATAAATAAATCTATATCTTTACCTATCTATATATCTTTATCTATCAGTCTATATGTTTGCACAACCACACACACACACACACACACACACACACACACACACACACACACACACACACACACACACACACACACACACACACACACACACATATGCAGTGGCAGAAATAAACATGTCATAAGAAGAAGATGGAGGGAGGGAAGGTGGTGTTAGTGCAACAGTGATGTATTCAAACATCCACACATCCACTGTTATAGTAAGTTTACTTATACAACTGTAGCACGTTCACCATTAGATCACTGTGGCAGAAGCTTAAGTTATGGGTAGATTAACAGAGCTTAGCAAACCTAGGAGGAAGAAGACTTAAGGACCTGAAACATTGAAGAATAGTCCTAGCCAAACCTGTTCTAGATTTGGAAATTAATCTTGCTTGTAGTGCTTTGTGAATGTATGCACAGTTGAACAGGTTGCTGCTTGTAGGATAGTCCTTGAGTCCACCCCTTTCCAAACAGCCACAGAAAAAGCCAAGGCCCTGTTAGAATGGTCCCTAACCCAGCCTAGAAGTGACTTATTTTGGTGAGCATAGCAAAAGGTAATAGCACGAGACAACCTCTTAGAAATTGTCTGTACTGATATTGGTTGTCTCTTTTTCTAGCCCTCATAGAAAATGAATAGGCAATCAGAATTACTTGAGGATTTAGTTCTGTCAAGATAGCATCTGAGCTGTCTGTGTACAAGATTCCTTCTCCCTTGTTTTATGGTTCTTGATTCTGAATGATCTCTGAAACCAGTTTAGGCATAAATGAAGGAACTGTTTTCCAAGATGCATTATCTTTATGAAAAATAACATAACGTTGATCCACCATTACAGCTTGTAACTCAGATACTCTTGTTACAGAAGTCAGAGCAACACGTACCGCTAGTTTCTAAGTTAAGAGGCTCAACTCAGCCTGATGAGCTGGTTCAGGTCGAGAAACTGTTAGTTTTTTGAGCACAAAATTAAAATTACTAAGGAGCAGCCACCTGTTGTCTAGCTAGATGGATATGCAGGACCCCTTTCAAAAATGCTTGATTTGTGAGTGAGTAGAAAAAGGGGATCCATGGGTACACAGCATGATATGGCCTTAAAATGAATCCTGATAGGAAAGTATGACAGGACAGAGTATAGTAACTTAACAAATATTGAAGACCCAGAGGCATACTATCCTTTAAAGGGCCCTGGTTATTTTGATGGCACCAAACAGAGATTTTTTTCTACTTACTCGTGTGATTTCCTAGTAGCAGGTTTCTTAGCCTCCTTTAATATCTGCTGCACATCCTCAGAGCACAGGTGCCTATAGGTATTACAGTTGTATCATTCAGGCTGTCAGTTATAGAAATTTCAAGTTGGGCTGTATCACACAGCACTATGTCTATCAGAAATCTTGAGGTACTTGCTACTGGCCATTTTCAAAATTAGGGAGAACCACTGTTGCCTGGGCCCAAAGGGGGCATCACAATTATCTTTGGGAAGCCATTCTGAATCTTCAGAATGACCTTAGATATTAGAGAAAAGGTTGGAAAAGCATACAAGAACATTCCAGTTCAAGGGAGTGAAAAGGCATCTGTCTTCCAGGTATGCTTGCAAGGAATCCTGAAGCAGAATTTGTATAGTTGTTTGTTGTAAATGGAGGCAAACATGTCTATTTGAGGAGTACTCTATAATTGTATCAATTCCTAGAAGTCTCCTGTGTTTAGTTTCCATTCATGAGGAATTATCCTGTTACTGCTTAGTTTGTTTGCAATAATATTTTGCACTGACAGAAAATAGAAAGCATGGTTATGCAGATTGTGCTGAGTTGCTAACTCCCAGGGTACCGTGGCTTATCTGCTCAGGGGATAAGATCTGGTGCCTCCACTTATTTAAGTACCACATCATTGTGGTGTTATCTGTTAGAACTTGAACAGGTCCCAGGCACCACCAGTGATTTACGGCCTTGACATTTATGTGTTTTGGTCTGTTTGTGCCATACAACTTGCACTTTCACCTCCATGAAGAAAGCTCCCCAAACAAAGTCCAAGGCATCTGTTGTTCCAGATGGAGTAGGAGCAGGAAGGGTGAATGGAATACTGGGGTTGAGGGATATGTGATCCCTACAATACTGTAACTCCTTTTCTCCAAATCCCAGCACAGGATTCTGAAAAGGTTGGGGAGATTGTTGTTGGGAAGTTTGGCCAGAGAAATCATATAAATCATGAGAATCATAGATGCCATGAAACGTAGAAAACTGAGATAGTCCCTAGATGAAGTTATAGACTGGGTGGAAAAGATCAGGAACTGTTCTATATAGAGGATTACTTTGTTCTGATAGAGGAAACTCTTCTTGAGGGATGTATCTAAAAGGCATCCCATTAAAAGAGTTCTGTGAGAAGAAATGAGAGATTTCTGAATGCTCAGCTAGAATCCCAGACTGAGAAGATTGCTTACCCAGTATACCTGATGTTTTGAAAGAAACTCAGCAAATATAAGACAATCATCTAAGTATGGAACAACATGAAAGCCTTACAACCTGCAATGAGCTATTAAAAGTGTCAGACGCTGTCTAAATACCTTTGGAGCTGCAGATAGACCAATGGGTAATGCAGAGAACTGAAAATGCAATCCAGATACAGAAAATCTTAGACAACATCTGAAGTCTTAGAGAACTCGTATGTGATATTAAGTTTCTTTTAAATATAATGATACCAGAAAACTGCAAGGAATTGTGTGGAGTATAAGAAATTGAAATGTCAGCATTTTGAACTTTGGGACTTTTAGATAAAGATTGAGAAAGAAAATGTCTAGAACAAGGTTTCAAGTTCTTTATCTCTTTGACACCAGAAATATTCTTGAATAAAATCCTTTCCCTGTTCAATCTAGTGGCAGAGTCTTATCGCCCCCTATGGACAATATTTGTGGAATAGCTGAGGGAATTAGAGAAGTCTATCTTGGAGGGTGTGAAGAAATCCCCTAAAAAGGAGGAAGGGACTCTCTCTATTTCTGTATCCTTGTTGGATGTTTCTCAAAACCCACATGTCTGAGACTATCTGATGCTACTTAAAAATGAAGTGTTATTCTTTGGGAAAGATTTAAAGGATTTGAAGAACTGTCTGAGTGGGTTGAGAAATTATAGAAGGATTAGATAGTCATTGAAAATTTTGGTCTGTCCTTTCTACCAATAGACTCTTCCCTATTTTATTTATTCATTTAGTTATTTGTTTATAGCCAGTAAAATGTTTCTGAACTACTTACCAAAGTTCAAGAAAGAGAGTTGAAAAAATCTGGGAAATTCCCTGAATTAATATCACTCTTTCTTCAAACATTTTCAGGATCTCAGCAGCAGATAGACCAAAAAGTACCTCTTTTTCAAGGGGGGAATTAGAATCTCAGATTTGACATTAGGTAAACATTGAGGATATAGCCAGGCAAATCTTCTCATAACAGAACAAGATAATAGAACAAGTAGCAGCTGCTCTTGAAGCATCATTGGCAGAATCACACAAACACTTGAAAGAATGTGTGGTTAGCTGAGAAACAGAAGAAGTTAGACAATTCAGAGCAATTTTGCTCTCTGAAGAGAAAAGACTGGAAGATATTTTCCTCATTATTTTCAAAAGAAGACAGTAAAATTGTAACAAGTGAGTCTGGCAGTTTCAAATTCTGAAAGTAAATGTAGCAGAAGAATAAAATTTCATACCAAATCTATCTAATCTTATCAGAAGGAATAGGACCAGTATGCAGAAAATATTTGGCTGCAGAAGATTTTGTCAAGGGAATCACCACAGGGTCAGGTTCAGGTTTGGAATTACAGAATAAATAGTATGTGTCTAAGGAATCTTGTATAATCTCTCAAAAGTTTTAAGAGGAGTTTTTTGACTGTCGGGCATTCTGCAAGCAGTTAAGAAATCCCTATCTAATGTTGGTGAAATAGCTGAATGCTGAGGAAAGTCCAGCTGTAATAAACTATAATATTTTTTGCAGAGATACTGGAATTTCACTCTGATCCCACTGAAACAGCTATTTCATTTTTGAAAGAGTTTAAGAAAATGATAACACTTCTGTATCATGGCCATTCTGAAATTAGAAGTAACAAGCCAGCCATTTCTGAGATAAACAGGAACTTATTATACAGGCAACATCTCCGTGATCCTCAGAAACCTCCCAAAGGCACGACATTTGCATTGAGATCAAAAAGGAAAGTTTTCATGAGGTTGATGTGAAGCTTCTAATGTTAAAGCAACATCAATTATTATTTAATGTTTCTAAAATATGTTTAACGAAAATGACTGTTAGCCAGCAATTTAGATATTTTGATATGCAACTGTACACCTGATCCAGTTAACAGATCCAGTACTCTTTAACTTTTATTTGTAAGGCTTGCTACACTTTATTCAGAACAGTTTGAACTAAATCTATTAAAATGGTATTGCAGAAAAGCAACTTTTTAATAATTTTCATCTCAAGATTCACACCGCGATATATAACATATGTACAGTTTACCTATTCATTTTATGTAAATACTTCTGTTCAGTAATTTCCTTCATTTTCCTTCTTAAACATTGCTTATGATGTTCTTCATATTGATCACTGCTACAGTAGCATAAGCTACATGAGTTATATCCTGAGTAGAATATAAAGTACAGTTGTGTAAACTTACCATAAATGTAGATGTTTGAGTGTATTCACTGTTGCAGTCATTACATTTGGGTAATCTGCTGGCAGGTTGCCCTCAGTCGGCCTGATTAACAAAGTCTTGGGTCCTGCATCAGTTGCTTTCCCTTCTTCCATGAAGTCAGGTCGTCAGGGGCATAAAACATGCAGCCGACGCCATTACATCAGTTTTTATTGCCCCAGATGTTAGGTGCTCCCCTAATGGGGAGAAAATAAACACAAAAACACAAAGGTATACCTCCAACCAAAAGCAAATACAACGAAAAAAGCTTTTAAGCATAGTAAAGAAAATTAGAGGTATAGCCAGAAAAAACTAGGGGCCTGGAGGAAGGGTAACCAGGACTGCAACAGTGAATACACTCGAACATCTACATTTATGGTAAGTGTACACAACTGTACTATATTTTTCATGTTTCACTGTTGCAGTCATTACATTTGGGTAGATTCCCAAAGCTATGGTTGGGCGGAGGAGTTTATATAGCATTAGGGCCAGCTATAAGGCCCTGCAAGACAGCAGTGGCAAAGCCAGCTCTGGATTTAGAGAAAATTGGTAATTGATAGTGCTTGGTGAAAATATGTTCAGAACTTCAAGTAGCAGCTTCTAGGATATCCCTGGTAGGAACACCTCTGTGAAAGGCTGCAGAAGTAGATACAGCCCTGGTGGAGTGTGATCTGATCCCTTGGGGGATAGGTTTTCCATGGTGCTTATAATAGAAATAAATGCAATGGCTTATCCATTTAGAAATGGTTTGTTTTGAAATAGCCTTCCCCTCTGCCCCCTGCAGCAAATGCTACCAGCAATTGTTCAAGTTTTCTTCAAGATTTAGTCCCGTCCAAGTAGAATCTTAGTTGTCTGTGCACATCCAAGGAATGCAGAATCTGTTCCCCTTTGTTCTGTGGATTGGGGAAGAAGGTTGGCAAATGAATGGACTGATTAAGAGTCACACTGGAAACCACCTTGGGTATGAAGGATGGATTGGGCCTGAGAGATACCCTGTCCCCATGAAAGATGATGAAAGGCTCCACTGCCATAAGGGCCTGTAATTCAGATATCCTTCTAGCTGAAGTGATTGCTAAAAGGAAGGCTGAATTCCAAGAAATAAATTTTAAGTCTGCAGTAGCAGCTGGCTCGAAAGGTGATAGAGTGAGTTTCTCCAAAACACAGTTAAGGTCCCAGGCAGGTGTAGGAGCTCTCCTGGGTGATCTCAAGTTGTTTGCCCCTCTGAGATACTGCTTGAGCAGAGGATAAGAGAAGAGGGGTGGTTCTGTGTTATAGTGAGCTGAAATAGCTGAGGCTTGGATTTTAATGGAGGAAAAAGGCAATTCCTTGTGAAGCATCTCAGTTAAGTATTGCAAAATCTGAGGTAAATTGGGCGCTGCTGTGCTCATACCTTGAGATTGCTTCCAGGCACAGAATCTTTTCCATTTGTCAGCATAAGATTTTCTAGTACTAGGTCTCCTCGCCTCCAAAATTACATCCATCACAGCTTTGCTGTGGGATGATAAGGGTGAATTTTAATGATTAGCCAGGCTGCAAGGTTCAATGTTGGAAGCTGAGAGTGCAGAATTTGGTTCTCCTGCTGAGACAGCAGGGAGGGGGTCTGAGGCAGGTGTCATGGAGATATTTGCGACACACTGCGCAGGGGGGGGGTACCAGTGTTGGCGAGGCCAGTCTGAAGCAATCAAAATCATCCTTGGTTTGTCCTGTTTGACTTTTAGTAGAACTTTGGAGAGCAAAGGCAGAGGGGGAAAGGTGTAGACTGATAGGTTTTTCCAGCTGAAGGACAGAGCATCCACTTTCCAGGCTTGTTTGTGGGGGGTCCTTGTGCAAAACTTGTCCAACTGGTAGTTCTGTGGGGAGGCAAATAGATCTATGTCTGGGATCCCCCATTCGCTTGTCAACATGCTGAAAATCCGTGGTTCCAGTTTCCACTTGTGTGGGTCCATGAGGTTTCTGCTTAGTCCATCTGCCAGTGTATTCAATTTTCCTGGCAGGAATTGAGCTTATAGACGCACTTGGTAGCTCAAGGCTGTGTTCCACAATGCCATGGCTAGTCTGCAGAGGGGGTAGGAATGTGTACCCCCCTATTTGTTTATGTACCACACAACCATGGTGTTGTCCATTTTTACCATTAGTTGTTCTTGAAGAATGTAGTCCTTGAAGGCTGTCAGAGCATTCTGTACAGCTAACATTTCTTTTTGATTGATATGTAGGTGCATTTGATTTGGGTTCCATTTGCCCTGAATGCACTTCTCTGCCAGGTGAGCCCCCCATGCCTAGTCTGATGTATCTGTAGTTAGGGTTTGGGTGGCAGGTGGTAGTGTGAATGGTAGTCCCTTGTTTTGGTGGCAGGCTTTTGCCCACCATAGGAACTCTAGGCATAGGCATGGTATGATAGGAATCATTGTTTCCAGGCTGTAAGAATGTTGACTCCATAGGCTTTTTAGATTCCACTGTAGTTTCCTCATATGCAGTCTTGCATATGGAATTAAAATAATGCAGGAGGCCATGAATACCAAGGCTTGCAGTATTTGTCTTGCAGATAGCAGGGTTTTTGTGGCCACTTGTTTGAAGTAAGTTACCAAATGAATTTGCTTCTCTGGCGTGAGGAAAGCCATCTGGGCAGTTGTATTCAAGCTTGCACCCAGGAATGTAATCTGTTGACAGGGTACCAGTTGTGATTTCTTTTTGTTTATGGTGTACCACAGACAAGTTATAACCCTTTTTACAAATGCCAGATGATTTAGAAGTATGCCCTGGTTTTTTGCCTGAATTAGACAATCGTCCAGGTATGGGTATATTTGAATATTTCTTTGTCTGCAAAATGCAATAACTGGAGCCAGGCACTTTGTGAATACCCTGGGTGCAGTAGACAAACCAGAGGGCAGTGCAGAGAACTGATAATACAAGTAGCCTGCTATGAAGTGTAGATATCTTCTGCAAGATTCCCTGATTGGGATGTGCAGGTATGCTTCTTTAAAATCCAGAGTTGCCAACCAGGCATCTTTGCCTAGCATAGGAAGTAACTGGTGAAGAGTCAGCATCTTGAATTTTGGAATATCCAGAAAGGTGTTTAGAGTAGACAGGTCCAGGATTGGATGCCATGATTTGTCTTTTCCTGGGTACCAGAAAAAGCCTGGAATAGAAACCTTGTCCCTTTTCATCTTCTGGTACCAGTTGAATCGCCCCCATGCTTAAGAGGGAAAGTACCTGTTTTTGAGCCTCTGCCCACTGATTTGGGGGCAGGTCTGGCCACCCATTTGGTGTTGGCAATGTGTGGAAATGAAATCTGTATCCCTGGGACACTATATTTAAAACCCATTTGTCCTGGGTTATGAGTTCCCAGTTCTTTGCTTGAAGAGCAGTCTTTCCCCCCAAAGGGGCAGTTAAAAGATAAGTGCTTGGTAATTTAAAAAGGAAGTAATTGAGACTGTTTACTATAGGGGGTGTCTTGTTATTTCCAGATTTGGAAGTGGAGGCCCCCCACTGCTTGGTTCTGAGAGTCCCCTGGGACTGAAACCTGGGGTTTTTGCTGTGCCTGGGTTTGGCCTGAGAAGACATGGAAGGGACCGGAAAGGACCAATTCTTAGTAGGCCAGTGCCTACTAAATCTAGGAGGTTGCACTTGTAAAAAAATCTTTAACAGTTTGCATAGATTTAGCTTTATCTTCCATCTTTTAAAGAACTTCTTCAGCCTTGCTGCCAAACAGGCGGTCCTGATTTAAAGGAGCATCCAACAATTTAGCTTTAACGTGATCAGGCAAAGATTGTTTCTTAAGCCAAGCATGCCTTTTAAGCACAGACCCAATAATAGCAGCCCTGCAAGAGGCCTCTAAAGAATCAAAACCACATTGCAAAGTATGTTTTCCAACTTGTTCAGCAGAATGCATTAAGTCCTGTAAATCTTTATTTTCCACCCAGTCAGGAATCAACATAATTTTCTGTTTAAGTAGTCCAATAACATGTTGCTGATATTTTAACATATGAAACTGGCAGTTTAAAGCTCTGATTGCCAAGGTTGCAGAAGTATAAACCTTTTTACCCCATCTATCCAGCGCCCTGGAGTCTCTATCAGAAGAGGTAGGATTTTTAGTAGTAGAAGCCTTAATGCCCTTGGGTCTCTGAGAAATAGTCTCAGGATCTGCAGCAGGATTTTTGAAAAGGAACTTGTGGGTCTCAGGAACCCTGTAGTATCTGTCAGGTTTACTAGGAGCAGGAGACAGGGAATCAGGGGTCAAACTGGATTCCGAGAAAACATAATCAACAATGTCTAGTACAGGAGGTATAACCAAAGGCCTATGCTGAGGTAGAAGAAGGAAATCCCTAAGCCTCTTTTTTAATCAGAAAATTCCTGGCTTTCCTAGTAAAAATGCTCCCTTAAAGTATGTAAAGTTTCCCCAAAAGAATAGTCCTCAGGAGGGAAGCAGAGGGAGTAGAATCCTCTGCATCAGAATCCTCATAAGTAGGTATGGACAAATCCAGGCTACCAGAAGAGTCAGAAGAAACAGAATCTGGATCAGAAGATTCATAAGCAAGCTCAGCTGTAGGCCTCTTGGGGGGGGGGGGGTTGACTACCCCTGATTATAGTTATTAGATCTTCAGCCATTTTTATCATTTGTTTTTTAGGCATAAGCACCTGAGCATGTGGCCTGGGTGTCTATTTTTAGACATGGATCGAGATTTAGGCCTTAGTAATGAAGGAGGTTTGTTTTAATACGCAAGTCTGTAGGCCTGAATACACCCTCAGAAGCAGGTGCCTGCACAGTGGCTCCGGACCCATCCAAGGTAGAGACGTCCACGGGTTCCATAGTTGAAGTATCTCGCGGCATACCGGACTCCAAATGGGTCTCAGTAGAGACCTGCGAATCAGAAGTAGCGGGTATCAGGGGCTGCGAAAGTGCCTCACTGAGTACTGGCAAACTGCTAAGGAGAAGCATCGTGGACAGTTTTGGACCTCGACTGCCTGTCTCTGTCTTTATCTTTGCATTTTTTTGGAATCCTGGTATTTTCCACTTTGACAGGAAGCTTAGACCATTCAGTCCTAAATATAGGTTTCTAGCCCAAATAAGAAATACATTTTACAATTATGGATCTCGGAATCTTTCTGTTTTATGAGTTCTCAAAAGAGATCTAAGAGCTCTCTGCATCACAAAGGAGAACATTTCCACAGGTTTAGCATTTCTGGAAGCCACATGGTAAGGAAATTCATTATTTTATCACCCTCTATTTTTGTTACACTCTATAAAATTGTACGAATTATGAGATTGCTCCTCCTGTCCCTGTTTTCTTAATTATCCATTTTTGTCAGGTAGCCAAGAATTTTGGTGTAACAGGTTTAACAAGAATTCATTTTGCAATTCATCCCCTTTTAATCTACAATTTATGTCAGAAATGGAAGTCTAAACATCTTTAAATTAAGCTACTTTTGTTATAGTTCTCTTGAACGAGGTTCATTTTGATGGAAAACTGTCCTATTTTCATAGCGAATTCCTATGTAGAAGTCTCCTTTTTTTTTATAATTAAAGATGCATCATGTTGAAAGGATCTAGGTTTGCTCACCTTCTTGATTTCATCTTGACTATCAAGCTGAAGGAAAGTCTATGAAGTAAGGCAGTACCCTTGCCTTTGATACTGGAAGATTAGAAGATCAAAAGACTTTGGATTTTGCCCTCACATTAGGTACTTGATTCATTTTCCAGTTCTGATGCTACACTGCAGGCAGGGGTAGGGGAGGGTTGCTGCATGCCTTAGTGTGCCATCTTTCAGATGAGATGTTAAATCGAGGTCCCACCTCACTGAGGTGCTGGTAGCTCCTGTAGATGCAAAAGATCCACCCATCCTTATCAAATATATTAGGAGAAGTTTTCCAGTGCCATGGAAAATTTTCCATAATCAGTATGAATATCACCTTGAGACTGAGTCTCACAGGAAAAGAGGCATCGGGTCTAGGGGGACAAACTGGTGAACAAAACATGCATACATACATACATACAGAAATAAAAGTCCAGTGTAAATAGACTATTCTAATCAGACTTAGAGAGATAAAGTCCCAGAAATGATGTGACTCCTTTTTTAGTTGAGTTATAGGGAACATTCCTGTGAAATTCTTCTGTTATCTGCAAAGTATCAAACGGGAGCTGCCTGCCTGGTCATTATCTTGGGTTTGCAGCTCTACAGATTTTGTTACCTTCAGTTTTAGGAATTAACTCAGATTCCCTTCCTTTAACATTGGATAGGTGTGAACCTTTCCATTCAGGTATATTCATCTTGTCAGGTTCTGGTGTCTGTCCAGCCTTTTTAGGGAATACTCAATAGAAATATCAGTTCACTATATCTGCCTTTATGTTGTTCCTCTCTGACCACATCCACTCACCTTATTGTCTTAATATGCTGCCCTTTGTTTTATTTTCCCCAAATGTAGATGTAAAAGTTTACATATTTTATACTATCTCAGTTTGCTTTTTTTTCTTCGTGTTGATGTTTGCTGTCTTGACTTTGGTGCTTCTTTTACTTTATATAAATGTGCTCTCCATTCTGTTTCTGGAATACGACATTGCATTTTCCACACCAAAGCTTTCCACTTATTAACTTTATCTCACATCTAGTTGGTAAATCAGTGACTGTTGTAATCATTCTGATTTGTTGACTTTTTTTTACTCAGTGGTGTCATTTCATTTGTGATTTTTTTTTATTTTCCCTTTTTTCCCCTCTAATCTGGATTATATTTTAATGCATTTCTGAGATACTGCCAGTGTTAGTCCAGTGAAAGAAGATAACTCACTTTTTCACATGCATGCCCCTTTTCCTGCATTTATTGTGAATGGCACTGTTTTGTAGTGATTTTCCCCTGCAAGATGGTCCACTTAATATATTTAAGAGCCTTACTCCATTCTCATTTGAGACTATAAGATTTAAGTCTTCACCTCCAGGATGGGTTGAACATTACATGCCAGAGGCATTCTCCAGGTAAGGCATCAAGCTGGACTTCACTTTCCTGAATAACTGCAGTTTAGGTGATCCATTGAACACTTAGCAGATTATGACCCTCTCAATAACATATTCTTTTTACTGGCATTAAACATTTTTTTTCTCCTAGCATCTTGTTCTTTTGCTCTACTAGATAAAGAGGATAGCTTTGTCAAGCTGACCTGTGTAAATGATAGAGGCATTTCCTGCTTCCAGCGTAGGCTGTACTGTCTCCTCTATTTTTTGATCACCTATTTATTCTGCTACTATGATCCTTTTCATGATGAAGATAGCTGTACTTTTTCCAGTTTTATTTCCCCGTCTTTTTACTAGAGCATTTTGTTATATCCTATGTAAAAGTATGACTCATCACATCCCACTTTATATTAAATAAGCATACATGAACACTGGCAACAAAGATTCTGAGTATATGGTTGTTTGGGCTAAAAAGATTTTGACAGTATGATTATGCATTCCACGAAGATTCTGAGTGTATGGTGATGCAGGCTATGCCTGGTAAACCACATTATCACACAGTTGTCTTGCTTCACTTGAGTTGAAAGACCGCCTTGTTAGTTTTGTTCTTTTCAGTAGCTTCAGATGGTTATCACTCCATCTTAATGTCCCTGAATAGAGCAGTTTAATGCTGTATTTTGCAAATGCAATGCATTTTCACTGACCTGTAAATGTCCTGCAATGTCAAAAAACTGATAGCCACAGATAAGGAGAAACATTGAACTTGCTCGTCTTTGTGAAATAGACTTCAAAGTAATTTAACTTTGGTAGGTTATTAAACTTACATCTTGAGCTGCTCTGAAGGAAACAACAAGCAATCTGTTGTCAGAAGTCATGAGCACTGCAAACAAGACAGGTGTCTTCTACTTCATAGGTAAATACTAGGCTATCAGACTGCATATTATTGTAAGCTAAGCCAATAAACAGAGGTCAGAATCAAACCATGCACCTTGTATTGGTGAGGTAAACCTTTAATATTATGCCAAACCCTTCCCTGCTAAATCTTTAACATCCTTTTTATGGACATGTGACTGGTGGTAACTGTGACAGCTGCAGGATCATCTATAATTGGTACTGACACTTACCTGTGTAACTGATGGATCCACTTTGTCTATTTCTCCAACAGGCTAAAGCCAAGAAATGTGTAGAACACGTATTATCCTTTGCATGATGTCATAATATTAGCATGAATTAAATGAAAACATTGACAAAAATGGCACAGATTTCACAAATGTCCACTGACAGCATTTACTAAACCACTGACATAATCATTGAAGTTTCCATGAGTTACAGGTAACAACAAAGCACTGATGGTTGAATTCTGAGCTGCATATCATCGAGAAGGGAAACAATGTCTACAGCTTTTTAGTTATACCAGAATATGATTGTTTCAAGAACAGCTTTTAATCTACAATCTTTACTACAGTTTTTTGCTGCAAGCTTTCAGATTTTGTTTGTAATAACTACAGCATCAGCTTGAGTTACTTTCTGAATAATTTCAAATAAAAATGTTTCAAGTTAGAAGTTTCTTTTCTGGGAAAAGTGGAAACAGTTATTTTGGAACATAAAGTGCTAAAATCTAGTTTCAGTACTGGCTTTTTTTTATGAATTTGTAGGTGTGTACACTCTGTATTGTTCAGTTCAGTGAGCCTTTCATATTGACAATACTTAATGTGATTCATAACTCTATGGTCTGTAAAGCAACTGGCCACATTCCCATCATAATATTACTGTAATACATATTTATGTAATGTTGTCACCTTTGGCAAGGTCATGGTGCAAGAAGTTCTTATATATCAATCCACCTACCAGGTTTAGCTAAGAATAAATATCTAATCAAGTTAAGTAACTTTCTGAATGTTCAGAGCAAATAAATGCCATTTCATCACTTAGAAAAACAGCACATGAATATGCAAAGAATAATGTTTCCCTTCTCTTAAAATGATATAGCAACTTAAATATTAATATTTACATCATGTGGTAAATTAATAATTTTGTTACTATATGACTGTGCCTGTATCTAAATTATTTATTTGATTTAGGTAACAGATTAACCCAGATTACAATATGTGTCACAACCCCTTGATGTCTAAGATTTAACTGTATAACATGTTTGGGTAAAAGTGCCAACCGCACTGTTAAATGCAGTCAGAGACCAAACAGCCTTTTAGGTCACGAGATGAGGCCAAAGAAAGGAAGTGTTCTACTTTGACTGAAAAGTGGCAACCTCAAAGCTTGTTTGATGTAAAGTATTGGAGGAAGTCATCATGGCATAGTGCAGACTTGGCTATGTGACCAAGATCCAGTACAGGCCACATTGCACTGCACAGGCTTCCTATATCAAAAGTGCATTAAGAAAGTCACTGGTGGCTTAGCAGCAGCCTCTGTTCCAAGTGCCAAACAGCCAGCCTCACAGAAGTTGTAAGACTATTATGGGCTAGTGTCACATAAGCAGTACATTCCACTAGTTTGTAACAGGCAGTGATGCTCATGATGTGGTTCCCTCTCCAGTGGCACCATCCAGCTTATAGAAAGCATGCACACTGATTAGCATGTCATTTCTCATTTCTGTGTGTGTATGTGTGTGAGTGTGTGTGTGAGTGTGTGTGTGTGTGTGTGTGTGTGTGTGTTAAGGTGTGTGAGTGAATGTGTGTGCGCACATGTGTGTGTGTGTGTGTGTGTGTGTGTGTGTGTGTGTGTGTGTGTGTGTGTGTGTGTATGTTTGTGTGTGCATGTGTGTGTGTATGTGTGTTAAGGTGTGTGAGTGAATGTGTGCGCGTGTCTGTGTGTGTGTGTGTGTGTGTTTGTGTGTGTGTGTGTGTGTGTGTGTGTGTGTATGTGTGTGTATATGTATGTATGTATGTGCCTGCATGCATATGATATGATATAGAATTAAACAGTGCAGTGAGGTAATTGTTTATCTGGAAGTAGGTGCTGGCAGAAAATTTTAAGCTTTTTGATTTTTGTTTTATTTTGTTTTATTTTACTTTATAGTAGTTTTCATTACTTTTCTGCTTCTGCTTGCTCTTAGGTAACTGTTTATTTGGTAGTAAGTGCTTGCAGTGTTTCACGGCTTTCTGCCTTTTTTTTACTTTGCGGCAACGTTTTCTCAATTTCTGCTTTTGCTTGCACAGAGGTAGCTGTTTATTTGGTAGTAAGTGCTTGCAGTGTTTCTTGAGATTGTTTTATTTCATTTTACTTTTAACTTCCTTGAGGATTGTTAACATTATTGGGGCTGTGGATGCTTCCATCCAATTGGATAGGAGCTTATACTGCTTAAAATATCTCATCTTGTGAGCAGCTGTGAGCACACAGTTCGGACCTGTGTTTTCAATTGAGGGCAAGCTGCTGGTTGATTTGTTTTATGATTATTTTCTGTCTTACCTCCTGCCCTTTTAAGGACAGTGGGGTGACAATTGATTGTTTTATTTTGTTTTATTTTTAGCTTCCTGGAGGGTTGTTGATATTACTGGGGCTGCAGATGGTCCCATCTAATTGGACAGGAACTTTTATAGTCTTAAATCTCTTGTCTGGGAAGAGCAGGCACCCATGTCTTTATGATGTGTGATTAAGTGATTGAGTAAGGAGTGAGGAAATGTCTTTAGCTTTAAATGTGTTGCCCTTAATTTCACAAGGAACTTAAGTATACACTTGCATGTTTTGGAAGACCTTATAAAATCAAATTATATCAAAGAATGTGTGAATTGTAATGTGTATTATAAGCAAATGAAAGCTAATACTTGTTCAAACTGCAGTAAACTACTGGAACTATGGAAGGTCATTGATAGCAAGTCCTTTAGTGATAATAATAAAGCTTCTTGTATGTGTCACTTTAGAAAAGCATTTAGTATGATTTCTGAATACTTAATTGATTGAAAATCAACTTATGTGTGTTTGGATTGATATAAAGAGAATGTAAATCAGAAATTACTTCTGCAAAACAGAGTGAATGGGAATTTAGGTAAGTCAGATTCTCCAACAGAAAAAGAAGCTAAGGGTAAGAAAAGTACAGATCTAAGTGCTACTACTGGGGTAGCCAACAGAGAATACAGAAAAATGAATTCCGTAGATAATCTCAGTTCACTTGAATTGCATGTCTCCCTGGATAGCATTGATTCAAGTTCATTTGTACAAGAACATAGGCCTGTGTGACTATGCCCAAAATTCACTGTATCTGAGAACAGAAGGGAAGTTAATGATGCAAAGGCTTTAAGTGAGGTGAGGAATACCTGTATTGTACATTTAGATTGTGTAACTGTACAGAAGTCTCCTTTTCTTTTATTGGTACCTGAATTTGATGCATGTAATAAGAATATTACTATCAGGAAATGTATTAAAAGGATAAGTCAGATAGAACCTCATATTACATTAGATTATGCTGATGTTAAAGAAAGTGAAAAGGTAACAGCTCAAGGGGTAAATGAATAACATGAAGTGTCAGTTTTGGGAGGCTCATTACTGAAACCTGTTATTAAAGAAATGTCAGAAATTGATAAGTCCTGTCTTACTGTATGTGTTCTCCTGGGGTTGAGAATAGTGGACAATCTTAAGCTTTTGCAAAGACTGAGACTATTGAAACCAGCACATAGTCTATATGTAATACATGGGGACTAATGACTTAAAACACACACCCCTGAAGCATATGATGTCAATTTGGAGTATAATAGAATATCTAGAAAGGATTAATGTCCATTATATCCTGAGTGAGATTGTCCCATCCTTTTCTTGGACAGACTACTTATGCACTAAGGCTCATACATTTAATCATTCATTAAGAGATGCTTCCTTGACATTTAATGTGCAATTACTAAAATACCAGGAAGAGAGTTTACATGATTATGGGATATTTGCTCAAGACAATTTTCACCTAAGTACCTATTGGGCAAGTTTCATGGCTAGTAAAATTATTGACTAGTTGCATCCTTTTTTAGTATTAGAACAAAAAGGGAAAGTAGATTTACACAAGAAACAGTTACATGTCTTTTAAGTAAAGCTAGAAGCTTAGGAAATAAGGTCACCAAATTAAGCTGCCTAATAGGTGCAGAACAATATAAATTCATAGCATTAACAAAAGCTTGAGGTTCTTCTCCTTTTCACTTAAAAGATTGTGTTAAATATGAGTGTTTAATGCAAGGTTCAAGAGGTGGTGGGGTAGTTTTATGGGTGCATAGCTCTATCAGATCATCCCTATTTAAAAATATGCCTATGTATGAGGCAACGACTGCTCAGGTTCATACAGGTGAAACAAGACAACTATATATACTACTGTCATATCATATACCAAATATGGACAATACTTTGCATTTTAGAGTAGTTACATAATTTAGATGACTGCCTGAATTGTAAAGGTAACTTACTATTACTGTGTGATTTAAATTACCCTGGAATAGGTTGGGAGTCACTATGTACTAGCTCTTACTTCTCTAAAGAATTTCTTGTTCTTATCTCATACTATGGAATAACTCAAATGGTAAAAATTCAATACCATGGAAAAATATCTTGGAACTCATATTGACTAACGTAGTGACTAAAGTACAATCCATAAAGATGCTTCCACCGTTAGGGTCATCATATCATAATTTTCTCACATTTGTTACTGATAATTCATTAATTTAACTATCCATTTAAAACATATGAATATGGAAAGTTAGATTGAAAAAGATTTGTTAAGCATTATGTGAGATGTGACTGGATGACTATAGCATGTAGACGTGATAGTTGCTGCAGATACAGTGTTTTAGAGAAACTGCTTCAGGAGGACGTTACTACTGTAGTAAAACAAAAGAGAAACAATTCACTTTCCCAGTTTGGTGGAACAAAATATTTGACATTATACAGAAGGAAAAATTGGAGCTTAAAAATCTTAGTAGGGTTCTCTTCAAATATGAACAGAAAGAAATTTAATCTGTCATGTAAAAACTTGAAAAAGTGAATTACGAACTGCAAAATATGTGCTATTTTGTAACAGGGTAATTTCCAGTGATAATAGGAATATTAGCAGAGCACTTGACAAGTTAAAAGTTACTGCCTCTATGGGTCTTGATCTGATCCAAAGAGAGTTGTTGAATTCTATGAAAAATACTGTTTTACCTATCTTAAATTTAATATTTAATAAACTGTTAGAATTAATAAATTGTTCCAGATCCTGTGCAACTCCAAGTCATAAAGGTGCCTCAAAGGATCAGATGGTAATTTTAGAGCTATCAGTTTAACTTCCTTATTGGGAAATGTTTTGAGAGGTGACTATTAGATGTTATTTAGCAATCGGAAGGAAATATATAAATCCTTAATATTAATAAATGTGGTTTCATCAAAGGGTGATCTGCTCTTAGTAACTTGATTAGCTTTTATGAGCAGATAACTATGGCCTTGGATCTCAGCCTATATCCTGGGTTTATTTTTCTGGATCATGTGAAAGCTTTTGCCAGTTTGCCTCATAAAGGTTATTATTAAATGTTTAGAGGAACATAAAGTGAATACATACATCATAAGGTGGATTGGTAATTGGTTACATAGAGGATGATGTGTAAGAATACAACATTCTTATTCTCATTACTCACAGGTTAAAGCTGGAGTACCTCAAGGTTCTGAATTGGGCCCAGTATTGTTTAATATGGTGTTTGCTACATTACCCAAGAATAATGAATTCTGGGTTTATAAGTATGCTGATGATTGCAAGACTGGTTTCTCAATTAAAAATCCTTCTGATGTAAATGAATTAAATAATTATTTACAGTCTCTAAGTTGCTAGGCACCTGAAACAGGTTTATCGTTATGTAAAATAATGTGTTTTTAATTAGATGCCGGGAGCTTCCTGAATATTTGGTGTCTTCCCCATTAAATGAGGTACAGGAATATAAAGACTTGGGTATACTTATTACATCTAATTTGTCCTTTAATGCACATGCAGATCAAATTAATATAAAGGCCACTCAGTATATGGGGTACTTATTAAGGAGATTATCTACTAGGGATGAGCAGGTATTGTCTTTAGTATTTAAAACTTATGTAAGACCATTACTGGAGTATAAAAATACCTTTGTATTTATACTCAGGAACAATTGAAAAAGCTTGAAGGAGTCCAAAGGAGATTTACAAAAAGAAGAGAGAAATACAGATTTATGGATTATGGCCTTTGGTGTAAATTGTTAAATATGTATAGTCTCAGTTATAGGTATATACATGGAAAGCCGTTATTGGCATATACGATCTTTCATGACCCAATATTAAAATCATGCATAGCATTGAGGTTAATAGATGCATTAAAACATACAAACATAAGAACATGATGTTTGTACAAAAAAGGGGAATCTCAAAATCAGAGAGCTTATAGGGAACAATCTCCCTATAAGCTCAAATAATTCAAATAGTTTTGGTAGTTTTAAAAGGAACCTGGACATTTGGGTAGGTGATAAGAGTTACATCAAGCACAAAATACAAAACATCCAGCATTGCAAAGTAGAGCCCAATTCTTTAATGAAAACTGCATGAATAGCACACATAATAGTAAAATAAACTACTAAGACCAGTTTTGGCATACAAGCCTTCATCAGTGAATGATTGACACATGTCTCACATGGATTTTATAGTCTCCCTACACCCAGAAGCTGCATAATGATTGGAAGGTTACAGATGCTCATTAAGACCTGGATTAAATAGTCCACCTAGTCTAATAATCCAACAATTTTCCTTTTTCTTTTTTATTTAATATATTATGCCAACCAATTTTATTCCTCCTGATTTACATGCCATATATGGTGGAATCAATGTTCTTTGATGGCTGAATGGCCTAAACACTATATCTAAACATATGGACATACGAACATATATTAATGGTCTTTTTCAGAGTTGGCATATATCCGTACACGAACACACGCACGCACACACACACACACACACACACACACACACACACACACACACACACACACACACACACACACACACACACACACAAAACACAGACACAAACAAACACGCACCCATACACACATGCATACACATAAACACACAGAAATTTCTAGGAATGAAGATTAATAAATAAAATTGGGTATTTTTAGTGTCTTGGGACCGGAAAGATGCACTTTAGGACAACTATAGTGACAGCTTCACTGTAAAAATTCTGTTGGACTGCAGTGATAAAGACAGAGCTCAGTCAAAGGATGAATCATTCATTTCTATGTCTCAGTATTTACATATGGTCATGAGCTCTTCGTACATTGAAAAGGATGAGGTCATGAATACAAGGTAAATACCTCAGCAATGTAAAAGGTCATTAGCGTACAGCCACTGTTTCTTAATTTCAACAGGAGTCAGATGAAGTATTGATCTTGTGATCATACCTCTCAACTGTAGCAAATTCCTCGGCATTTACCAGTTTTGAGGGCAAAATAATGGGGTGCCACAAATTCCTAATTGGCCTCTTTAATTCCCAATTTTTTTATTACTAATTTTTATTACTATGACTTTAAATTTGTTGATATATCACCATGCATCACCAGTGTACAGGGGCATGCGTGATGACTGCCTCAGACTTTCGGAGACATGGGATAAATTAAAAAAAAAAAGACTTCAGTTCTGTTTAAAATAGCCGTTCTGCTGAGATACTACTTTAAAGCAAAGCATATACTTCTGACACCTCTGTCAGTGGAGCATAGAAAGGAAGACTTCTTGGGTAAGAAAGGGCCACTTAGAATTTTCAACTACACAAACTGGAGTGCAGGAGCCACAGAGGGAGTCATTTGGTCCAGCTTACGTTATGGCTATGGCAAAACTGAACTAAATTAATCCAACAAAAGGTATTATCACCACTACAAATTGCAATTATAAATTTCTAATGTACAAGTGAAGAAACACAAGTTAATAAGTTCACAGAAATAAAGTGTGTGTTATTATGTTGTATGTTTGTTAAATATTTACAAAGTCATGCAGCATTTGTTCCTTCCCCACACACAGAATGATACCCATCCTAAGCACCTGACTCAGTTAAAGAGAAGATAGTTTAACCTTCAACACTTGAAAATATGCTTGGATTTTACTTCTGTAAACAGCCAGTTCTCCAGCCAGCTCATATAGTTAGGTACTTTCCCCCCTTGGAAGTGTTGCAACTTGCACTTTCATTTATTCTGACAGTATCCAGCTGTTGCCAGAGCTAGGCTGCAGCAGATTTACAAGCCACAGATTTTTTTTTTCAAAAGGATTTAACAATGCAGCTTTATAACTTGCAGCACTTGGATACCTAACTCAGGACCAAATAAATGTTTTGGTGGTACAGCATGCAAGGCTTAGTAGGTTTTATGGCACACTTTACCTTTTCCACGGTCTCCCACGAATACTTACTGACACTCAAATGTATGTTGTTTTGTAAGTTATAAAGTCAGTTCAAAGAAATACATACAAAAAACATCATTTGGATACAGTTCTAAGACCTGTAAGCAGACAGACAAAACAAAACTCTAATTTTTTTAAATTTTCTGATGTTCCATTGAAATACGAATAAAGGAACAAAAGCGCTGTCTGCTTACAGTCTTAAGGTTTTAAAACTGTATCCAAATAGTGTTTTTTATTTTTATTTTTATTTTTATTTTTAGTGTTCTAGCCTGGGTGTGATTCAGTTATTTAATTAAATATATATGTTGCCAACCTATGCATGTACAGCTCACAAGTATGAACTTGGGAGGTGTCAGGTATTCCACATTTTGCCCATTTGCTCCACATTATGAGATGCAGCAGTGCTGTGTTCAGTATCTGTAAGCTGGAAAGGTTGAGAGTTGTGCATGAACGTTGTAATACCGATGAGTTTGGAGTATTGGTTGATGAAGAACGTGACATCGATTTCAGAGTTCAGGAAAGGCTGGTAGAAGGATTAACATTCCTAGCCAGATTGTAAATTGTTTTGTTCTTGTGCAGTCGTTGCACTAAGTAAGCAGAATCACCTTTACATGTATGACCTCTAAAGTGTATCTCGTTACGAAGACCATTACACTCACTTGCTAGAATAACAGGTTATGCATTAAGGCATAACAAACTTTTTTTAAATAATTTGTTATACCAATCTGTAATACATGGCTCAAGTTTTGGTCCTTTGTACCTTTTTATTTTAGCTTTCTTCCTGACTCATGTTGACTCATAGAGATTGGAAAATATGCATGTCTGTGTTGTAATGGTTACAGAAATATGCTTGGGAAGTCTTTATCTCACAGAAACAAGGTATAGGGTTTGAGTCTGTCCTCTGCTTTTTGGCTAGTCTTCTAAGATTCTGCTAACTGATAGCATAATTTATACCTATGAACTCGTGTATAAGAGTCTTGAGCTTTGGCATCATGTTATGTATATGTTCATTCATTTCATTGCAGTCAGACTTGGGATGTATATACAAAATCAAATTGGTTGCATTTGGTGGGCATTGCATTGCATTTTCCATATAGTCAGTTCATAACTAGGACCTCATTTGTGTGTTTGTTTTTTAGTCGGCAGAGATAAGTTACTGTACTATTATCAATACAAAGTTATCTCAAAATTAAAAGTTGAACAAAACCGCTTGTTTCTAATTGGCTATTGTGTGTGTGTGTGTGTGTGTGTGTGTGTGTGTGTGTGTGTGTGTGTGTGTGTGTGTGTGTGTGTGTGGATTACAGTATTACAGTAGGTTGTTATTATTGTAACAAGCATTTGTTATTATGCCAGTGCTGTTTCTTTTCTTTTCTTTTGCTACTGTTATGTATATTCTGAGGGATATGAAGTCTGAAATTCAAATGTTTGCCATTACTTATTATTTAGTGACTTCAGTCTTCATATTGGTATCACACAATTTCACTGTATTGGGCTGGGTTACAAGATTAGCATAACATTTGCATAAATACTCAGTGTCCCGATTTTTGGCCAGTTGTTCCTACTTTTCATAGGCCTTTGTCCAGATTTTTGATATTTCCAGGTTGAGAGGTTTTCTTGTGATGCTGACAATAAGCATCTGCTATGAGAGCTGTACCTGGTGCCACCAACTAGGATGAAACCTCAGGCAAAAATCTGGAGGGATCATATCTCTCAAATTCTATTAGAAAACACTGGGATCCAACAAGATGAGCTGTAGAGTATTGCTGGAGATAGAGAAAGGTGGTCTCCCCTGCTAAGCTTGTTACCCTTGTACACTTCAGCAGGATGGGTAGACTAGATAAGCAGATACTAATGATTACGCTAATATGGTAAATGCATGTGTGGGTTTATGTGTCTGTGTGTGTGTGTGTGTGTGTGTGTGTGTGTGTGTGTGTGTGTGTGTGTGTGTGTGTGTGTACTGTGTACAGAAATATATATATATATATATATATATATATATATATATATATATATATATATATATATATATATACACACACACACAGAGCGAGAGAACAAACCATGAAACACATACTTCACAAAACCAGTGTGCCACACAATCACAGCCCTTAAGGCAAAATAACATACCCAACACACTAGTAATAGGTGACTCTATAGTCAGACACACTGACGTCCCACTCACTAGGCTGAACAAGGAGAAGGTTACTGTTAGCTGCCTGTTGGGTGCCAGGATCCACCACATAACACAAGCACTCAGGTCACTGCAGAACAAGTTCAAATATGACTGTCATTGTCCATGTTGGTGTGAATGACCTGAGCCGTACTTTCCTGGACTACATTAAAAGAGACATGGAAGACCTCCCTCATCACGTAGCTCAGGCCGGTATGACCCTGACCCTAAGTAGCATCCTGCCCTCACCAAGAATGATACCACGGTATAAAGAAAAAATGATCAATTTCAACAATTGGCTAAGTTTCTGGTGTCATTCAAAGGGGATCCAGTGTCTGTCTGCCTGGGATGACATGCTCAAACAAGCCACGCTGCTTCGCTAGAGACGGTTTGCACCTGTCACCTTTAGGCTTTCAAATACTAGCCAAGGCTCTTGCCACCCCCATACTGCCTTTTATAGGCAAGGCTCAAAAGACAAACCCACTGCCATAAAAAGCACATTTAACAAAAACTGAGGGTAATGCAACTCAATGCCAGAAGTCAAAACCTCAAAATGTGTGCACTCGAGGCACTCCTCAGTATGGAGAAAATCAATATATGTGCAGTAACAGAAACCTGGTTTAAGGCTCCAGAAAGCACCCCAGCACTACCAGGCTACAACTCATACAATACATTTCGGCCACAGAACCCAGACCGAAATACAAAAGGTGGGGGCGTATCCATATTCATCAAGGATACCCACACCTCCAAGTTAGTGGCACAGCACGATGCTTCAGAGATAATTCATGTGCAACTAACAACGGGCAAAACAGCAATTCAAATTGTAGCTTGCTACAGATCACCCACCATGCGGACCCCCATTCCGCATTTCTGGAAACACCGGGAAACATAAAGGTCCTACCAAACACCCTAATATTGGGTGATTTCAATTACCCAAATATTAACTGTGAGAACTACTCAAGTACTAATTCCCTTGCCCAATATTTCCTAGAATTTATAAACTCAAACGCCCTGGATCAACTGGTCAACACTCCCACCAGAGGTGACAACATATTGGACCTGGTCATCACCAACATGGGCGACCAGTGTTCCACATCAGAGGTCAACCCCTCGCTGGTTAGATCTGACCATAAACAAATCACTCTGGATATCCACATTCCACCCCCACCCCGGTCAAGGAAACTACTATGAAAAACTTTTCAAAAGCAAACTTCATGTTACTCAAAATTGAGGTGGAAAGTTTCAAAGCCCCCATGCTATAGGATAACACTGTCCAAGCTGCTAAATCCTTTACTAATGCACTCTACAGGCACCTACAAGAATGCGTGGATCATGCCATCCCAAGCAAAACCAAGACTCACTCTTCCAAGAAAAGGAAACCAGTCTGATGGACCCCTGCCATAAACAAGCTATACAACAGGAGGTGGAAACTAGTACAGAAAAGAGCAAAATCCCAAGAAGGGAAGACATCTCTGATCAGTATCGGCAAGAAACTACGATCCGTCATAAAATCATCCAAGGCTAGCTTTGAAAGGAAAATTGCCAAGGACTCCAAAGATAATAATTGTTTTCAATTATAAAGGAATTCCCAATATTATTCTAGCATGTCCAAAGGTCAGTTGTCAATCTCCTCTCCGGTCCAGCTGGTGAATCTGGGAATCTTGAGGCAATGTTACAACTGCCTCATGTACACAGACAACCCTCTCCTCCTCCCAACAAATTCCAACACATGTGAGAGATGCAACCATATAGCCAAACTGGAGGCTAAGCTCTCTCAACTCAGTACTGGCATAACCAGTCAGGAGGAGAAGGAAACCACACTCACTTCAATTCCAGTCTCACATAGACCTACCACGACAGCAAACCAAACACATAATCACACAAAAACATACTCGGAGGCTCTAAATAAAGATCTGCCTAAGCAGCAGAGACCTCCAAAGCAGACACCCAAGCAACCGCTACCCCAAAACAAAACACATGCAACACATATCTCACAAAGCCAGTGTGCCGAACAGTCACAGCCCTTAAGACTAAACAACACACCTGATACACTTGTAATAGGTGACTCTATCGTCAGGCACACTGACGTCCCGCTCACCAGGCTGAACAAGGAGAGGGTCACGGTGAGCAGCCTGTAGGGCGCTAGGATCCGCCACATAACACAAGCACTCAGGTCACTCCAAGGCGAGTACAAATATGACTCAGTCATTGTCCATGCTGGTGTGAATGACCTGAGACGTACCTCCCTGGACTACATGAAAAGAGACATAGAGGAGCTCTCTGAGCATGTAGCCCAGGCCGGTATGACCCTGACCTTGAGTAGCATCTTACCCTCACCAAGAATGATGCCACAATATGAAGACAAGATGATCAATTTCAACAATTGGCTTAAGTACTGGTGTCATTCAAAGGGGATCCAATGCCTGTCAGCTTGGGATGATATGCTCGACAAGCCACGATGCTTCGCTAGGGACGGCTTGCACCTGTCACCCCTGGGCTTTCGGATATTGGCAAAGGCTCTTGCTACCCCCATAGTGTCTTTTTTAGGCAAGGCTCAAAAGACAAACCCACCTCCATAGGTATCACAAGGGATAAGAAACTAAGAGTAATGCTACTCAACGCCAGAAGTCTAAACCTCAAGATGCATGCACTCGAAACTCTCCTTAGTATGGAGAACATCGATATCTGTGCAGTAACAGAAACCTGGTTCAGGGCTCCCGAGAGCACCCCAGCACTACCAGGTTATACCTCATACCATGCTTTTCGGCCCTAAAACTTGGACAGAACCAGAAAAGGAGGGGGAGTATCGATATTCATCAAAGATACCCACACCTCCAGGTTGGTGGCAAAGCACGAAGCATCAGAGACTATCCATGTGCAACTAACAGTGGGTAAAACTGCCTTCCAGTTTATAGCTTGCTACAAACCACCCTCCCAAACCCAGGAACCCCACTCGGCCTTCCTGAGAACACTGGAAAATATGAAGTTCTCTCCAAACACCATTATATTGGGCGACTTCAACTACCCCAACATAGACTGGGAGCATTACTCTAGCTCCAACACCCTAGCCCAAAGGTTCCTAGAATTTATAAACTCAAATGCTATGGAACAACTTGTTACCACTCCCACAAGAGGGGAAAACATACAGGACCTGATCATTACCAACATGGGGACTCTATGCTCCAGACCAGAAGTGTATCCCTCACTGGTAAGATCAGACCATAAACTAATCTCACTGGATATTCACATCCCGACCCCACCCCCTGCCCAGAAAACCACAGTGAAAAACTTCTCTAAAGCAAATTTCACACTCCTCAAAACTGAGGTGGAATCCTTCAAAGCCCCTGGGCTTGTGGAAAATACGTCCCAGACTGCAGAATCCTTTATAAACGCATTCTATGAACACCTTCAGGAATGCATGGATCATGCGATCCCAAATAAAACCAAGACCCAATCCTCCAAAGGCAGACGTCTTGTCTGGTGGACCCCAGCCATAAACAAACTATACAATAGAAGGAGGAAGCTACTAAATGATAGAGCAAAATCCCAAAAAGGAAAGGCATCACTGATCAGTATTAGCAAAAAACTACGGGCACTCATAAAATTGTCTAAGACCAGCGTCGAGAGAAAAATTGCACAGGACACAAAGGATAATCACAAGGCTTTTTTAGTTATGTTAGGAACCTGGGTGGTAATTCCCAGATATGCTCAGAATTAGTCCAAATGACAAAAAATACACCGAACCCACAGACATTGCCAACATCCTAGCTGACAGGTTCAGCGCAAACTCCCCCCCCCCACCAAAAGGGCAAATATCTATCCCAGCAGAGTGCTTCCCCCTGACATCTCAGATGCTCAGGTAAGAGCCGCCCTCTCCAAAGCAAAAAACACAGCATCAATGGGACCAGACGGTGTCCCGGGCTGCGTCCTAAATGAACTCCAAGAAGAGCTAAACCCAAACATAAAACTACTATTCAAACTCAGCCTTACTACAGGATATGTGCCCAAAGAGTGGTGTACAGCAACAGTGGTCCCTCTCCATAAAGGTGGTGCCTCAACGGATCCTGGAAACTATCGCCCCATAAGCCTGACTAGCTTGGTCTGCAAAGCTATGGAAAGGATCATCATGGACCTCATAAATAAAGATATTGGGGACCTACAGACACTGGATCCTACCCAGTTCGGCTTTGTTAAGGGCAGATCCTGCCTCTTAAACCTGGTTGATTTCTTTGAAACAGTCACCAAGGCCATTGACAAGGGAAGGTGGTCCACACAGCCTACCTGGACCTCGCAAAAGCCTTCGATACAATACCCCACTCGGGCATTATAGATAAGCTCACCAGCTTACATATAAACCCCTATGTCACTAGATGGATTGCAAACTGGCTCAAGGACAGAACCCACATGGTTAGAATTGCTGGAGCCATGTCAGACTCCAAACCAGCTACAAGTGGTGTCCCACAAGGCTCAGTCCTGGGACCTCTCTTGTTCGGTATATATTTCTCGGAGGTACAGGCCAACATGGAAGGACTGTGGCTGACCAAGTTCGCAGATGACTGCAAACTGGGCGCCATAATCGACTCTCCAGCCGACACAAGCATCCTCCAAAAGGGCCTCATAGAAACAGACAACTGGTGCCAGAGCCATGGCCTCAAGCTAAATGCCAAAAGTGTATAGTCATCCCTTTGGCAAAAACAAAGTGCCCACAAATTACCACATAGGTGGTAATCCATTAAGTACAGAAGAAGTAATTAGGGACCTGGGGACCCAAGTTGATAGCAATCTCTCATTTGACAACCACGTGGCCAAAGTGGTTAGAAAAACATTTTATATAGCCCACCTAATCATGAAGGGATTCACATCTAGATCAGGGGAGGTCATCGTGCCTCTTTACTCATCCCTCATCAGGCCCATAATTGAGTACAATGCCCCTTTTGGGATGTACCTTACCAGACACCTGCAGCAACTGGAAAGACCCCAAAAGTACCTCACCAAGAGGATCAAAGGGCTCAAACAGATGCCATATGCTGCCCGGTTAAAGAAACTCCAGCTCTACTCAGTGGCATACTGCCTGTTCAGAGGTGATCTGTGCCTGACATATAAAGCCATGTCCAACCCGGAATTAATGGACATGCTGCACCTCAGAAAATCGAAATCCCATCAAGCTACGTGCTTGAGAGACTTGAACCTCAGCACTGAAATAAATAGGACATGCTGGAGGGACAGATTCATAACCCAGATGCTCCCTTCACTCTGGAATAAAATCCCAGTCCAGGTTAGGCAGAGTCCCTCATTGACTCTCTTCAAGAGGAATCTTGATGAGTGGATGGGAGATTGTAGGTTTACCCCGGGTATCACTTCTGTGTCACTGTTAGACAGAGGCACAGTATACTAACCTCGAAAAAGGGCATAGCAAAATAAATTTAAAATGGGTGGCGAAAGCCAAACACATTCTGGCTAGGCTTATAAATGCCCTAGGGCAGATAGCCTAGTATGAACCTATGAACCTATGAACCACAAGGCATTCTTTAGCTATGTCAAGAATCTAAGTGGCAATGCTCAGATTTGCTCGGAGTTAGTGCAGAATGGCACAAAATACACTGAACCGACCGATATTGCCAACATCCTGGCAGACAGGTTCAGTGCAAACTTCACCCCCAAAAGGGCCCATAACCATACCAGAAGAATGTAGAGCCCCTGAAATCACAGACACTCAGGTTAAAACAGCCCTTTCCAAAGCCAAAAACACAGCATCAATGGGACCGGATGGTGTCCCAGGCTGCATCCTACACGAGCTCAAAGACGAACTAACCCCTCACCTAAACACACTGTTCAAACAGCCTCTCCACAGGTGACATAACCATAGAGTGGGGTACAGCAAGGGTTATTCCATTCCACAAAGGTGGAGCCACAACAGACCCTGGGAACTATCACCCTATAAGCCTGACTAGCTTGGTCTGCACGGCTATGGAGTGCATCATCATGGAACTCATTAACAGAGACATTGGGAACCTCCAAACACTGGACCCTACCCAGTTCAGCTTTGTTAGGGGCAGATCATGCCTTCTAAGCCTGATGGACTTCTTTGAGGCAGTTACCAAGGCTATAGATGAGGGAAACGTGGTACACACAGCCTACCTAGACCTCGCAAAGGCCTGTGACACCATTCCCCATTCTGGTATTATAGACAAGCTCACCAGCCTGAACATAAACTCCTATGTTACAAAATGGGTTGCCAACTGGATCATAGACAGAACCCACATGGTGAGAGTTGCGGGAGCTACGTCAAACTCTAAACTGGTTACAAGTGGCATTCCCCAGGGCTCAGTCCTAGGTCCCCTCCTGTTCAGCATATACTTCTCAGAGGTACAGGCAAGCACAGGAGGACTATGGCTGACCAAGTTTATAGACAACTGCAAACTAGATGCTATAACTGACTCTCCAGCTGACACAGACATCCTCCAAAAGGGTCTCACTGAGACGGATACCTGGTGTCAAAATCATGGCCTCTAGTTAAATGCCAAAAAGCGCATAGTCATCCCCTTTGGAAAAAACAAAGTACCCACAAACTACCACATAGGTGGTAGTCCCCTAAATATGGAAGACGTAATAAGGGATCTGGAGACCCAAGTAGATAGTAATCTCTCCTTTGATAATCACATTGCCAAAGTGGTTAGAAAATCCTTCTATGTGGCCCACCTAATCACAAAAAGGTTCCCATCCAGATCAAAAGAGGTCATTGTGCCCCTCTACTTATCACTCATCAGACCCATCACAGAGTACAATGCCCCATTTGGGATATACCTTACAAGACACCTGTAACAGCTGGAAAGACCACAGAAGTACCTCACCAAGAGGATCACTGGCCTCAAACAGATGCCCTATGCGGCTCGACTGAAGAAACTCCAGCTGTACTCGGTTGCATACCGCCTACTCAGAGGTGATTTCTGCCTGATATACAAGGCCATGTCCAACCCAGAATTGATGGACATGCTCCACCTAAAGAAAACCATATCCCCTCGAGCCACACGCTCTAGGGATCTAAACCTCACCACAACAATAAGTAGGACGTGGTGGAGGGATAGATTCCTGTCCCAGAGACTTTCCATCCTTTGGAACAAGATTCCAATCTACATTAAGCAGAGATCCTCACTAACACTCTTCAAGAGAAAACTTGACAAGTGGATGGGAAACAGAAAGTTTACCCCGGGGATCACTTCAGTGGCTCTGCTGGACAGAGGCACAGAGAACTGATCTAAGGGGGCGGAGAAAGCCAACACATTCTGGCTAGGCTTATAAATGCCTTTGGGTAGATAGCCTAGTACCTACCTATGAACCTATGAGAGAGAGATACATATATAAGGGTAAAAAGGTCACACAGACAAACCATTCAGTAGAGTTTTCTCTAGCTTGGCTAGGTTTTTCTTGCAGTTTTTACTCTACACACACACACACACACACACACACACACACACACACATATATATATATATATATATATATATATATATATATACATTTCAGTAAACTGACACCTAAATGCTGACACAAAAATATTGACAAAAAAAAATCAACAGACAAATGTACATGTTCTGAGACATAAACTCAAAGCATGCAACACAAACACAATCCCCCGGATTTACTAATCTTCTGTACAGGACTAGCTTAGTCCTGCATGGAATCGGCCATTTAGGAGCAGAACAGCAGCACTCCATGCATATAAATGAGGCGCACTACCTGAGCTCCTAATCTTACACAGAGCATGTAAGAGTGCAGGGGGTGTGTCTGAGAGCAGAGCTGTCAGAATATACATGCCCCCGCAATGAAGAGCAGCAGAAAGGCCTAGGAAATGAGCGTGACCGCTCATAGGGGTACACATATCCCAATACAAATAAAATGAACAAACCCTTTTTTTTATTTATTAAAAATCTGATTAAAGCTAACCATAGATGCACAGGTGTGCCCATCGCTTAGCTACTGTTACTGCAGCTTAAATGGCTGAAGAGGATAACAAGGAAAATATATGCAAATGAAGCAACATAGCAATAATGTAGTGGGCAGAGCATTTGCCTTACGAGCAGGCATTCCCAGTTTGAATCCCACTGCAGCACATTCCATTTTCCATGGCAAAGCACGTTATGACCAATATTTTTGTTGCATAACCCACTAAATAACATATATTTGTGAAGTGGAGTAGTGCATTAAATGCACATGTCATGTGTCAGTGTCATAATGAATAAAGCACTAGTAAGCAAGTTTAAGCACCATTAAGCAGTAGTAAGCATATGTAAGCACTAGTAAGTGGGTTTAAGCCCGTTTGAGCAGGGGTAAGCAATGCACAAACAGGTTAAGCAATTTTGAAGCTAACTCTCTGTAAGCATCATTAACCGGAGGTTAGCAGTGCTTACCCTAGCGCAAACCCATGCAAACCCGCTTACAACTCCTCAAAAGTGCCTTAATCAGTCTTTATCCAACCGTCCTTGTTCTGCCCAGCAACAAAATAAACAGCCTTGTAGGTCTTCAGCCCAGGAGCCTATACACTATAGTCACAGTAGTTAACCCCCAAGCCATTACAGCAGTACAGAAGACTGAGGTATCAGCAAACAAGTCCTCACTATAGTAAAATCAAATTGAACCTGTGAAAGGAATCAGTATGCAGTCATATGTTCCATAACCCACTACATAACATAAATATGTGAACTGGAGTACAGCAGTAAGCCCAGAAGTCAGTTGTAATTGTAACAGAGTGTTGAAGTCCCCAATAAAACACAAGGACCCCATACAGTGTACGTACACATGAATCATGGATACAAGGCATACATATAAGATGCAATGAATAATAAATTAATGCCAAAAAGAAAATATAATGCAAAGTCTTATGTAAGCAATGCTAAGCATTGCACAGGCCAGCTTAGGAGGTGTAAGCAATGTGTAGGCCAGCTAACTCAATGTGCTCAGTATTATATCCCTTTAAACAATGACAACCTTAGGTAAGCAGATTTGCCCATTGCTTAGCCTTTTCAAAACTGGCCAGTCATGCAAAAGTGTGGGAAATCGGCCCTACTTAAACCCAACAGGTGGGAATACATCTCATAACTGGTTGTAGCTTCCCTTGCAGGCACCATGTCAGGAAGGTGAGAAGGTGTGTGCTTTCGTGTGCAGCGCTGGTGCATCCAGGAGTTCAGAGTCATGGCAGGACTCCTTGTCACAGACCATGAGCAGAGACTGCTGCAAAGCCAGTACCAGGGTTTCCAATATAAGGTGGAAGCCTGGGACCATCTCACCCATGACCTCACCAGTGCCACTGGCATACCCTGAACTGGTGAGCAGGTCAGGCATCACTATGCTAACCTGAAGTGGCGTAAGGGGGACCTCTTGGAGCAGTGGATCCAAGAGGCTAGAACAGCAGGGGATGTCCCAGCTGTGTGGAAGTATCACCCCACTATGTGTGTAATAATTGTCAGCTCATGTATATCATGGATAGGCATGGCTAAATATTCCTCTTATGTCCTCCACAGCTGCAGTCAAGTAGGCCATGAATCAGGAGGCCCATGGAAGTCGCCTGCAGAGGTTGTGATGTGAGGTAGGTCAGTAATATTCTTGCATATACTGTCATACGAAATAAATCTAAAAGTATTAGTAAATTAATTGCCTGTATAAAACCTGTATTGTTTAAGGCAAGTACTGCATACACCAGAGATAATGGCAGGAAGAGACTCATATAGTATGTATGCAAATAAAAGCATAATAGCCTGACAATAAAGGTCTAACTGCTGGACTGCATGTGTATACTCTAGTATCACATGGTAATGTAGATTTGCATTCACGTAATAGTACTGTTGTATTAAGCAATGTTACCTACACTGTGCACCATAAATATAATGTGTAGGAATGCCTGTATATGATTGGTGTAATCACCAGGGGCCATTTAGTACAACTGAGAGACACATTGACAGAAAACAGGGAAAAGGCAGGCAACAAAACCCGAATAGCATATGCAACTGAGATGTGAACAGTTGTATTTTTTGCACACACAGCCATGATTTGAATCCAGCCAGTGGTAGTAGTCTGCATACAGAATCATACCCCACAACTGTACAGATAAGACCAGAATATCCAGTATATGGGCCCATATCTGCTGCCTGTCCTCCTGTCCCCCCTGGGAAGTTTGTGGGATGATCCCAGATGTTTAGCCAGCAAACAGGGAATACAAGTGATTGTCAAACATCTATGAGAACAAACCTGTCACTGTAGCAACTCCCAAAATTGTTAGGAGAGTAATAAGCCAAGTATGTCCTATCTACACGTCCATGTTGTCAAGCTGTGACCAGAGTGTGTACAGTAACAGAGTGAGATGTATGTGCATAATACTAATGTGTAATCTGCAAGTTTATGTGGTAACATTCAAGTAGTGCTAACAAACATTGCTCCCACAGGTACGTCAGATATGAACACTGTGCTGAGAATTAAAAAAACATTACACCCTGTACTGGTACTGTTTACTCTGGTATTGTAGGGAATTGTGAGTGTTGCAGTTTCTCTAAATATCACTGATCACTGTCACCCATACTGTGCTACATAATATAACTGTGTAGGAAAGCATGTATATGTGTGTGTCAAGTCACTAAAGGTTGAAAAGGGCAATAGTCTAGATATGGTCCGGTACACCTGCATGTGGTCAACACATGGCCAGAGTCTGTGCAGAAAGAGTTGGATAGCTATGTGCACAACATCAACCCAGACTCTGGGAGTATGTGTAGAAACAGTTAGTTAGTGTTAACAAATATTCCCTCCACAGGTATACCAGGTAAGAGGTGTATACTGCAGGTAAAACCAGTTCATGTATAACAATGATGACAGCCATATCACTGTCCACACTAAGGTTATAGGGTAGTGTAGTAAGACTTGTAAGGTACAGATAACAGCACTGACTAGGAAAGTAATGTGGACTACAGGAATATACTAGTAGTTAATTGTCATCTTTCTCTCCACCCCACTATATCTAAAACAATAAACAACATACCCACCCCAACTGGTATGTAATGACTCCAATGTTCTGATGATGACCTATTGGTTGATAACATATTTTTATTTGTTCCCATGCATGTGCTATATTGCATTATTCCAACATTGGTGGCATGGTGCCATCAATGTACTTGCATGCTGTTCTTATTACCACTGTGGTCCCATATGTGCATGTGTTCTGTTTGCTATGCAACTGTTCCATATCTGGTGTCTGGGTTAATGGGAATAGCTATGCATATTGTTATACCTAACCCTGGAATGTGTTGACTATTACTAACCCACATATGATGATAAACTCTAAACACTATAGCACGTTTAGGAAGGCCGGTCAAAGCGGACCCACCTGTCCCACCTCGGCTGGCCGTAGCACCAGACACCATCATGTCTGGGGCCCAACCCGGGACCTTCCTGTCCGTTGGTCCTACACCATCTTCGGGTGGAACCGCCTCAGGGGATGGGGCTCACCCTCCTGGGAGCGGGCATGGACAGGAACCTGTCACCAGTCACCAGGTCTGGGTCATGGTGCATAGCGAGCTCAACCAGCAGTTTGGTGATCTGCTACACCAGCTTGAGGGCCGCATCTCACAACTAGAGGATCAGCCTGGCTCTGCGACTCAGCCCCCAGCACAGCCACCTTCAGGGTTGTGAAGGTGCAGTGGTGACTGCCCATGGGTCAGGACCTCAGTCCCACTGTCTCCACTAAAGGGTTCATGGGCTTCCAATTTCCCAACACACCTCCACATCATGGTGTTTACCCACCACGTGTCACAAACAACCCATGTATGCATCTTGTTTGTCTTGTCTGTTAACCTACCCAACTTACCTCCCCAAATATACCTACTATCCCTCCCCAACATCCCACTCTCACCTGAAAAAAAATAAAAAAAGGGCAATCTGTTCCCAAAAAAAATCTTGTCCCATACATAGCTGTCCATTTTGCACATGTGTCCACTGGACACAAGTAATCTGGTCTAATTTGCATCACAACTTATAATTGTTGTCCCCACCCCTCTCCCAGGGGTTTGAGTGCCCAAATCTACCTCCAAATTCAGTGTATATGCACAGCTGTTGCTGTAAAAGAAATGGGCAGCTATGGACCTACCCTACACCCATCCTGCACATCCCTAGCTATTTTCCCTGCTGTCTTTCCCTCTTTGTGCCCCTATTTCACCACTTTCCTATCAACCCTGTTTTTCTTTTCTTTTAAATAAATTAGTGTGGGGGGGGGGTAAGTGGGAGTAAGCACTTCTTTTAAGCAGCAGTTAAGTGGATTTAAGCCTGTTTGCACGGGGGTAAGCAATGCCTACACAGGTTAAACAATTGAGATATAAATCAGTATAAGAAACTATAACCATAAGTGAGCAGTGCTTATCTCCATGCAAACCCGCTTACAACTGGTCAAAAGTGCCTTAATCACTCTGTATCCAACAGCCCTCATTCTGCCCAACAACAAAATAAACAGCCTCTGCACGGCTCGAACCCAGGACCCTACACAACATAGTCAAAGTGATTTACCACTAAGCCATGTCAAATACACATAACCCTAATGTTTTCAAAAACATATCATCCAGCCCAGTCTTTCAACAGTACAGGGAATGTATTCCAAAATGTAGATGTATGTGTGTGTGTATATACATATATATATATATATATATATATATATATATATATATATATATATATATATATATATATATGTGTGTATATTAATATCTAAATAGATAAAACATATCTATATATGTAGTTATAGATATAATATAGAAATACATATATATATATATATATATATATATATATATATATCTACATCTATATATATATATATATATATATATATATATATATATATATCTACATCTATATGTCTATATATATATATATATATATATATATATATATATATATATATATAGATATATCTACATCTATATGTCTATATATATATATATATATATATATATATATATATATATATATATATATATATATATATATATACAGCAAGTTATATATATATGTGTAAGCAGATATATAAATCTATATAGGTATATACGGACATACATCTGTAGATAACAATGGGAACATAACAAGAACATATATGTCCACATGTACCGTTAATGGGGTTGAGAGGCCCCAAACAACATATGTCTTGTATGAATAGGTATACCCCCCCCCACCGCCAAACACTTCTGCCCTGCAATACACTACCAACTGTTGCAGATCCCATAACCAGGACCTGGCACTATATGGGCACAAGATGTTAACAGTACTCTATCCCACCTGTATGATGTCAGGCTGGTATCAGTAACATATCATGCAGTACAATCTGGCTCCCATAGGGAATGTACAATGTGGAAGCTATCAACATCCGTCGGGTACATATACACAGACATATATGCAGATACAGATATATATATATATATATGTATATATATATATATATATATATATATATATATGTAACTGCGCATACACACGCAGAGATATGTATAGTAAGATACATATGTAGAAGGTGCACACAATATGGAACAGCCACTATGCCTACAATTAACACCTTAACAACTGGACACTGTATGAGCCACCCATACAAATGACAATTGTTGCCTGCAACATATACCCACAGAGAGGTCAAAGGATATAACACCACATGCAGGTTTACATAAATGGGAAAGCTTTATTTGTGTACTATTACAGTTGTATATGCCATGTCATATAGCTGTTTAGACACTGATATCCATATAAACAGAGTATTGCAACTGTGAAACAGTTGTATTAATACGGTAGTCTGGAAAGGCTTACAAATGTTGCTGTCCAGGCCTGGGCCTTTAAGTAGTACAATAGTAAAGACAGACTGGGCCACAGGATACCAAACAATCAACAGTAAGTAATGCAGATGTATAGTTCAGCAGCCTCTATCTACACTCTGTACACAATCCCTAGAGAGTAAAGACCTCAGTTGACACAATGGGATGTAACTGTTACATAACAAGGCATAACTGACACCATCACAAGCACACTGACAAACAGAACAGTCTGTATGGCAGAAGGCAGTAGCCTGCATTTACCCAATTTATTTAATTAATTTAATG
This sequence comes from Protopterus annectens, assembly GCF_019279795.1. NCBI lineage: Eukaryota > Metazoa > Chordata > Ceratodontiformes > Protopteridae > Protopterus > Protopterus annectens. Next base: position 369,654,601 of record NC_056732.1, on the reverse strand, counting down.
TTAGGTGAATTGTATGGTAATGTACATCCAGATACCTTAAGGCAGCTTACCCCTGATACCCCCACACATTGTAACAGCCTAGGTTAGTTATGGTGTACCCCCCTAGACTCAGTAATACAGGGCCATATACCACTGTTACATAAACTGGCCTCTGGAGTGCATAAGAGCACACATGTATTGTATTGCTGAAGCCCACACATATATGGCTCCAGCCCCACCGTATGTGTGGGGGATACAACAGCAGTGGACTGATGGCAGGAATGGCAGCATGACATACTCACAGCCCACTACAGAACAACCCCTGACAGCATGTCATATGTGCAAAGCCTGGTATGTAGATGGAGGACAGAGGCTGGAACACAGGCCCATATGTGGAAAACTGTTGTCATACACTAAGCAAGTTGCTGGTGTTACAGGATAGTCTGCAACATGCCCTTAGTCAGGGATTTGAAGTTAGAAACATAAATAGATGTAGCCATGTACTGACAGCATTCAATACACACACTGTCAGTGAAATATCTGACACAAGACCTGTGTGGTGGACAGACACAACATAATAGGCACACCACTGGCCATCAAGAGGATAGGCCCACAGTTGAGAGCTAGGCAGTCAGACTGCATTCCAAGGTAAACTAGTATGTACACACAAACCCTGTAACAACAGTGCTATACAATGCATACCACAACTCTACCCACACTCTGTCTGTTGTTCTGGAACCTCCTACAAATATGTAGCTGGCCTGAGTGTGCAGGTTCTCCTGTAAGAGGTATTGCTACCTGCTGTCTGTAACACTGATGCCCACACAAAGGAACGATGATTATCATACAGGAAAGGTAAAGGGACCATGCCCACATGATGTAGGGATTTATAGTAGGTGGTTGCCATGACAGTGGTAATTGGAAGTACAACACAGCAAGCTGCATGTGGGTAGCAAGTGGAGGACACTGACTGCTGCAGAGGCCATCATCTGATCATGTGCATCACCTACTAAAGCCATGCTGCAATCTATTCTAAGCAGCTCAATCCATTTCCTGGAGAGAGACCAATAGAGAAAGAAAGAGCGAGAGAGAGAGAGAGAAAGAAAAAACAAAAACAAAAGCCTAAGGCAAAGGCAAAGTAAAAGCCAAAGGAAAAAACATACTATTATAACATCCAGAAAACCATCCAGAACTGACATCATTCCCACAACAGGTATGCGAAGTATATATGCATGTAACTGAATGTAGTACCTGGTCCATAATAATGGGATAGATGATGTGGAATGATTTATATGTGCCATTAGGTGTTGTGATGATGTTCAACTGAACAACTGCTATGGAACAATAGTGTCTGTCCCTGTGGGAAGTGGGCCGTAGCCGTCAACTGTGCAGATCAGCACTGACTGACAGGATGTAAGCCATCATAGTGTGTGTTGTGTAATGGGAAGTATGTATATTATGTGGCCAATAGCTGGTGGTGGAAGTAATGCCATTATGATGGACACGTGAGACCCACAGCCCACCCCTTGCAGAATACTCAGGTTAATATGCAATGTAGCATGCAGGAATGCCATAGGTGTGTAATAGGGTTACATGCAATCTGGTCCTACATATACCCCCTAATGTCAGGCTGTGTCCATATTTGGCACCTGTCTGTGTTGTAGCAAGACAGAACAGTGCAGCTGTGCAGGAAGGTGTTGTGAGATTGTGGATCTGATGTCTGAATGTACTACACATATAGGTATGCATATGTGTACATGTGTACACATATATAATATATATATATATATATATATATATATATATACACTAGAAAATCTCTATGTACTGAAATGTCGAAATTCAGTATGTCAAACCCGAATAGTGGAAAGTGCAGTTAACTGAAACTACACTATGCTGAATCTGCAAATATTGAATCCGCTGCTATCGTGGTGTCGCATTCGTGACGTGTGGTGCGGTTTGTGGATTTATCTGGGGTTTCAGGTAAGTGTTGTGTGTTTGACGATAATGAGTAGGGATTTTAGTGTGTGTGAGTGTGTGCGGTGGTGTTTTTTGTGTGTTTGTGTGTTTAGTGCAACCTCAGAGTTAGAATATATAAGTAGGGGGGTGGGAGGTGCAGGGGGGCTTGCCCCCCTGCTTATAGGTAGGTTAAGTGTGTTTGTGTGTGTTGTTATGTTTGTTTAGTTAGGTAGGTGTACATGTGTGTGTGATTATGTACAGGTTTGTGTGTGTGTGTGTGTGTGTGACTTATTGCGATTGTAGTATTCGTGATTGTGGGTTTTCGTGTATGTGGTTTTTTGACTATTCAGTCTCAAAATACTGAAATTCGACTTTTAGTATTTCGAGATTATATAGTGAATATATATATATATATATATATATATCAACATGTATGTCCACAAATATACAGATACCCATGTGTAGACATATATATGAGCACATATATACATCACATATCTATACATATATATAGATATATACCGATATGCACATATCTATATAGGTGCACCTTTACATAGGTGAAACTCACTTGTGCGATTGCTCATTTGAGCGAATCGTAACAACGAAAAACAAAACCATGACAATTTCCAATGTTTGAAAATCAGCAAATTGAAAAGCAGATTCGCTGATTTTCAAACACAAATGTCGAATAAGAAATGTAGTGAGAAATGTAATGCAGGGGGGTCAAGTCCTGCTGGACCCCCCACACCCCCCTATTTTAATATACTAACTTCGAGATTACACTACAGTGGGGAAAGGGTCCATTTTCCGATCCCTACTATAGTGCAATCCACCCCAAATGCAGAATCTGCAATGAGCGAATGTCACTGTGCATTCGCTCATTGCACATTCGAAGCATTTTGCTTTCGATGTTTGCAAACTTTGCAAATGTCCTTTTGAACATCTGCTGTTCACCCGTGTGCAGAACACACATATGAAGGTAAGCCGTCTACATACATACAAACACACACACAAACATATATGCATGTAAATACATGTCCCCTATATTACTACCACAGTGATGCATGCTATGTGCGAGGCAACAGCACACATAGTAATACACACAGATATCTAAAGCTGGCAGTGTATGCAACATGGACGGGTATGTCACATGTTAATCCCTTGTTGGGACCACATTGCCCTCATCTGTGAAGTATGGAATGGGAATATGGGGAAGTATGGCAGGTATAGTTGTGGAGGTGGTTAGGGTTGGTAGATATAGAGGATAGTCTACAGGGGTGGTATGTGACACATGTGATGTGTAAACACCCTGGATGGCATGTGTAGTCTCTGATGTGGATGCCCCATGGGCCCCAATATGAGCACAATGGGAACAAGCCTCCCACCTACTGCTACTCACAACAGCAGTCCACATCCTGAAGGTGCCTGGCCTGGAGTCTGAGCAGGAGGAGCATGTTGGCCCTGTAAATGTGTATTGGGTGCCTCAGAGTGATGTAGCACATCCCACATTTGTCTGTGGAGCCCGTTATGGAACAGACCATGGATCTGACCTCAGGGGACAGGAACATGTCTGTTTGTGCCCCCGGGGGGACAACATCCCCTGGGTTGGTTCCACCTGATGGTATTGCTGGACCAGTACATGAGGAGGCTCCAGGTTGGGACACACATGTGATGTGGCCAGGTATCATGGGCAGATGGGTTTGGAGAGGTGGTTCTGCTGGCCAATAGTACATATACATGTTATTGTGTCACTGGTCTAGAACATATGTTGGTATTAATAGTCTACACAATACCGGAACATGTCCAACAGCATGCGTAGATATCTCCTATGACACCGAATGTCAGATGTGCAGCAATCACAAAGCAGCCATACCACAGGCATCTATGGAACCATAGTGGCCCTGACAATGGCATGCAGGTGAATAGTCTGTAATAGGCCAGCAATGATAGTGTCCACACAGGGAACATGGCTACAATCACATAGCAGAAAGTGTGGTACAATACAATATCTGTCCCACTGGTAGGTAAGCTATAGCCATACCTAATGAGTTGTGTGCACAGTATGTTCAAGCTGATATGGTGGGGTGTGTGACAGAGACATGTAATACAAACTGTGATAACCTTGCTGTATGAGTTTCTCAGACCTGTTTCCATCTTTATGTCTTTCAGCCAAGATGTCACATGCACGTTTGCCTACTTATTTGGCAGCTGAAACTGAAGTGCTCATCACATACCTAATCCAGCACTACCCAGTGCTGTTTGGCTGCACCCACCTTGTAGCACTGCCACAGGTGTGGTCACTGACATTGCATCTCTCACCCTCTTATGTAGGTCCCTCCAGGATATCACCAAGGCAGCAGCCTGTAGATGGTGAGAATGGTTTATGTAGATGCTTGCCAACACAATGGGCATGTCATGGTGATGGTATATTCCATGCACACATATAACACACCTACCCAGAATGCATGCTGTACATGTGCATGTATTGTTGCTGTGAAATGCACTGCATCACAGGGGTGACCATGATGGGGTATTGGAAGGGTATGTCAGACACCTGCATGATAACTAACATCCTGTCATTGCAGAATGTGTCCACAGGGAGTTACATACTGGTGGGAGACATGGCCTATAGTAGGGACATGTTTGGAACAACACCCATATACAGTGCAACACCAGTGTATATACCTGTAGGACAATAGCAACTGCTGCAGAGATACACTATGGCATATGGTATTACAGTAGTCCACATTATCAGCTAGGACTAGGCTGTAACATGTGGTGTTCAGTGTATGGGATACTACAAAGTGACACACATGTGTAGAACATACTTGTTATGCATCTGCAAAAAGGCTGAAGGACGGGGGGTGTCCACATGACACACCAGTGCACTGCAGCAGGAATCCTGAGGATGCTAAGAATGGCAGTATCTGCACATAGTCAAGTTCAGGACCTGTGGCAGATGTAACCCTACCCCCACAGCAATAGTGACGGCAGTGTGTGAACACCAAGGGATGTGCACATGAGTAGACCTTGCAATCATGCAGAGTAGGGAGGCATGTGTAGGGTAGACTGAACATACACTGGCCATTGTAGATGGCCCACGCTAGTATACCCCCATCAGGAATAGTGACTGCTGTAGTACACACAACAAGAGGTGCATCAAACTGTCATAGCACACATATGCACACACAGACTGTATGCATCTGGGTTAGCATCTACACACCTAACACATTCCGTAGACACTGCATGTGTTGGAACTACCTTCAACTTATCTAGAAAAAATCCCAAGCTCTATTGGCAAATTTTCACAAATCTCAAATTATGCCATTAATCCCAACAAATCAATAATTTTTCATCTAAACCCTCTTAGCCACAAATAATTCTTCATTCCAGAAACAAAGATTAAAGTTAATTATACACTTAAATATTTGGGTATAAACTTCTCCCATCCCCAACATGAACTAAGTAATAACAATTTGTATAAAACATGGTCTAAAGTCATGGAAGATCTGACAAGGTGGAAGAATATAAACCTCTCCCTTCTCTCAAAAGTAGCTATTACAAAAATGAATATCCTCCCCAAAATTATTTTTCCATTTCTTTGCCCTTAATCAAAGCATTCCAAATACTTTCTTCTCAAAAATTAATACTACATTGGGGGAAATTTGTGTGGTACCCTAAAAATGTCAGAATTAGTTGCACTAAACTAACACTTCCCAAAGAAAGGGGGGGATTGGCCCTTCCGGATTTTCTAACATACTACCATATAATAAATGCCAACCGTATTTTACACATAACCAACTTCCATCCTTCAGATAAAGTCTGGAACCCCTTATGGACAAAAATCTACAATGCACACATAAGTGCATCCAATGTCAATCCTAGAGCAACCATCTTTCTTAATCCTAAAACTCTCAAAGAATATAAAATTCACCCTATATTAATAAAAAATATCATTGGATTCCAAAAGCTCTTGATTTGAAAACCTCCTTAGTGATGGCTCAACCAATCCATCTAAATCCCAACTTCAAATTGAGTAACATGTTAAATCTTTATAGTTTTCCTATTATCAAGAACTGTACAGTATGGGACTTCTATATAATTAAAGACTTACCATTTGAAGCCATCATAGCCTCATTAGTAGTCAATAAAAATACTACATAATCATTAAACAAATACTACACCTAATATCTCTTGTTACAGACAAGATTAAAGTAACCCCGGCAGAATTTCAGCTCTATCAGAAACTAATAACCCAACTTCTGTTAAGGACTAAAATGCTTTCTGATGTCTACAGATTAATAACAAAAATTAAACATCAAGACAATATTCTATTCTCTAAGTACTGAGATAGCCAAAACAAAGAAATAACACTTGACCAAAAACTTGAGGCAACTGACAAAACAATAAAATTAACCCCTTTCAAAAAACTGATATATACTCAGTTCATGACAAACAATAATGCCTACATTACACCTTTATTCCTAAGTAAAATTAACCCAAATACCTCGCCTCTTTGCCCAACCTGCCCCAATTCGGTAGCAGATACACTCCACATATTTTGGTCCTGTAAAAATGTGTATAAACTATGGTGCTCCCTAAGAGCACAACTTGAAAAAATGGGATATATGAAGTCAACCCTATCCTGGGAAATGGTGATTTTGAAAATTTTTGCTAGTCCCTATAAGTATGAGTTTAGACATATTACTGTGACACTATGTGCGCTACTTAAAACTTATATTACACTAAACTGGTTAGACAGGTCCAAAACATCCTGGAAGGAGTTCAAGTCTATGTCTATCAAATATGTATTAGCAAGTAAACTAAAGGCAACAAGCAAAAAGAAAATAAACTACTTTCAAAAACACTGGAATAACCTTATAGATATTCTTAAATAATAACGCTCCTTGCTCTAACTCCTCTATTTCTTATTCTTCTGGCCGTGTCCCTACTTCCCTCTTATCTAATATCACTACTTCTGGTGGAGTATTTACCCTAGTCTAAATACTTTTCGATTTTAATTCCCCAATTCCACTCTAACCCCTGAAAGATCAAAATAGAAACCCTATTACCACGCTCCTCTACCCTAGTGTCAGTAGAAATAACTAATATCTTTATGCTAACACCTCCTTACTTAGTGACAGCCAAATGTACATATTGTAGATAGTTAAAGCAAATAGGTATTAGGTTTACGAACTTAATACTCTTACATATGATTATTCAATATCTTGAATTGTCAATACTCCCTTTCACTATTCTATGTTAAATTCTAAAACACTTGCACATGGAAGGTTATTTATTTCCCTTGTAATCTTTTGCTGAACCTATATGATATAAAGCAAGTATTTACTAACTGTATCCACCTTCTCTTTTTGATCCTATATGCTTTTGTTGTGTGACCTGTATTTGTATTTGTATCTGTATATTAACAAACTGCAATAAAAATCAGATTGCAAAAAAAAAGACACTGCATATGAAAGTACAGGTCATATGTCACATATCGGGCACATGTACTGTTAAGATATGCAGTGATGTGGTCCCAATGCAGATCATGGATGATTGTGTCATATCAGGAAGGGTGTGTACACCCACCATAGCCATGGTATGCTCTGATGGTTCTTAGTGTAAGAGTATTGGATTGGTCATACATGGTCCGCTGATGTTAAGAGCTGTAAATCAGGCATCAGGCATTCACCAATGACAACTGTCCATATATCATCCCAGGTATGTATTGCTGAAAAACAGAGTATGTGAGCATTAAAGCTGACATAACTGACACAGTACTACACATTCCATAATGGGTTATACACCTGTGATGTGTGGTGCACAGTACATGGCAGAGTGCAGAACAGGTGTACAGCAATACTGCGTACATGGGTGCAGTGGTATCCAGGGGAAGGGGCATCACCTAGTGACACAGCACATGCATCACACACATGTATACTGTTCCTAGCATGGATTGACTATAGCTGAACTGCATGCTGTTCTGTACCATATGTTCTGCATGTTGCAGATGGGTAATAGGAGGACTGATGTACTATCATTGTGCAACCTCACCTATATGTGTGTGTGTGAGTGCATCCTGGTGTTTAGTTAGTTTGTCTGCAGGGTCATTCTGGTGAAGTGGAGGGAGGTTGATGCATGTAGGATGCTTGTGTGCAAGTGTGTGTTTGTGTGGGTCGCCATGTATGCACATGTGAGATTGTGGGGTGTTCATACAGCTTTACCTTCCTTTGGGACCATGCAGTACATGGACATGGAATGCCACATTACACACCAGGAATACCTGTCATGTGTGTAATCACAGGACAGCTGATAGTATAATATGGTCTATAGCATGGAACATGCATCGAGAGGAAAGGTAGACACCAAGTACACCCTTAATATCGCATTCAGCAGGGAGGTCACCTACAACCCACATATGCAGCACTACAGATGCATTGGGGAAGTACTAGTCAACACCAGGGAGTGTCTCCATATATTACAGTTATCACAAGATAGGCCGAATGAGCAGCATATCTGGCATGTACTGAGCATTACATACACATGCCACACCAGTGTGCGATATTATGTATAGAACATAGTAGCCTATACATATAGGGCCATGCTCATGATGTCCAAACATACATAGGGTGCATACCAAATGACAGCAGTGAGGCCATGTAAAACTACTACACACAGGTCAGGCAGGTAATGTAGTAACAGGTCTTGTGGTGTGTCCGCTTGTGTAGGCATTTAGAGGACTGCTATGTTAAGGAACAAAAAAGTGCACATGCGGAGTAAATCGATTTACTTTGAAGAAGTTCCTGACTGAGCAGGGATGAAAGCTTGTGCATATACTTTGTGTGGAATAAATTGTTTGTACTTTGAATCTACTGGTGATATCATCCTTGTTTTTACTGCATCAGTTGCTCTCCAGCTCCATGTGTGTCATTGTCTGTTCATTAGTGGTTACTTTGCCTTTTTTTTTTTTGATATGTTAAGGAGTCGTATCAATGTGTGTATGTTAACAAGTGTGATGCAGGATGGGGTACCACATGGACATATACATGGGACTGTCTGTACAGCCATGGACAGGTAGGTATTACGGATATGTGTGTGTGTGTGTGTGTGTGTGTGTGTGTGTGTGTGTGTGTGTGTGTGTGTGTGTGTTCATAGGTTCATAGGTTCATACTAGTCTATCTGCCCTAGGGCAATTATAAGCCTAGCCAGAATGTGTTTGGCTTTCTCCACCCATTTTAAATTTATTTTGCTATGCCCTTTTTGAGGTTAGTATACTGTGCCTCTGTCTAACAGTGACACAGAAGTGATACCCGGGGTAAACCTACGATCTCCCATCCACTCATCAAGATTCCTCTTGAAGAGAGTCAATGAGGGACTCTGCCTAACCTGGACTGGGATTTTATTCCAGAGTGAAGGGAGCCTCTGGGTTATGAATCTGTCCCTCCAGCATGTCCTATTTATTTCAGTGCTGAGGTTCAAGTCTCTCGTGCGCGTAGCTCGATGGGATTTGGATTTTCTGAGGTGCAGCATGTCCATTAATTCCGGGTTGGACATGGCTTCATACGTCAGGCACAGATCGCCTCTGAACAGACGGTATGCCACTGAGAAGAGCTGGAGATTCTTTAACCGGGCAACATATGGCATCTGTTTGAGCCCTTTGATCCTCTTGGTGAGGTACTTTTGGGGTCTTTCCAGTTGCTGCAGGTGTCTGGTAAGGTACATCCCAAAAGGGGCATTGTACTCAATTATGGGCCTGATGAGGGATGAGTAAAGAGGCACGATGACCTCCCCTGATCTAGATGTGAATCCCTTCATGATTAGGTGGGCTATATAAAATGTTTTTCTAACCACTTTGGCCACGTGGTTGTCAAATGAGAGATTGCTATCAACTTGGGTCCCCAGGTCCCTAATTACTTCTTCTGTACTTAATGGATTACCACCTATGTGGTAATTTGTGGGCACTTTGTTTTTGCCAAAGGGATGACTATACACTTTTGGCATTTAGTTTGAGGCCATGGCTCTGGCACCAGTTGTCTGTTTCTATGAGGCCCTTTTGGAGGATGCTTGTGTCGGCTGGAGAGTTGATTATGGCGCCCAGTTTGCAGTCATCTGCGAACTTGGTCAGCCACAGTCCTTCCATGTTGGCCTGTACCTCCGAGAAATATATAACGAACAAGAGAGGTCCCAGGACTGAGCCTTGTGGGACACCACTTGTAACTGGTTTGGAGTCTGACATGGCTCCAGCAATTCTAACCATGTGGGTTCTGTCCTTGAGCCAGTTTGCAATCCATCTAGTGACATAGGGTTTATATGTAAGCTGGTGAGCTTATCTATAATGCCAGTGGGGTATTGTATCGAAGGCTTTTGCGAGGTCCAGGTAGGCTGTGTGGACCACCTTCCCTCGTCAATGGCCTTGGTGACTGTTTCAAAGAAATCAACCAGGTTTAAGAGGCAGGATCTGCCCTTAACAAAGCCAAACTGGGTAGGATCCAGTGTCTGTAGGTCCCCAATATCTTTATTTATGAGGTCCATGATGATCCTTTCCATAGCTTTGCAGACCAAGCTAGTCAGGCTTATGGGCGATAGTTTCCAGGATCCGTTGAGGCACCACCTTTATGGAGAGGGACCACTGTTGCTGTACACCACTCTTTGGGCACATATCCTGTAGTAAGGCTGAGATTGAACAGTAGTTTTATGTTTGGGTTTAGCTCTTCTTGGAGTTCATGTAGGACGCAGCCCGGGACACCGTCTGGTCCCATTGATGCTGTGTTTTGCTTTGGAGAGGCGACTCTTACCTGAGCATCTGAGATGTCAGGGGCAGCACTCTGCTGGGATAGATATTTGCCCTTTTGGTGGGGAGTTTGCTGGTCCTGTCAGCTAGGATATTGGCAATGTCTGTGGGTTCGGTGTATTTTTGTCATTTTGGACTAATTCTGAGCATATCTAGGAATTACCACCCAGGTTCCTAACATAACTAAAGAAAGCCTTGTGATTATCCTTAGTGTCCTGTGCAATTTTTTTTTCTCGAAGCTGGCCTTAGACAATTTTATGAGTGCCCGTAGTTTTTTGCTAATACTGATCAGTGATGCCTTTCCTTTTTTGGGATTTTGCTCTATCATTTAGTAGCTTCCTCCTTCTATTGTATAGTTTGTTTATGGCTGGGGTCCACCAGGCAGGACGTCTGCCTTTGGATGATTGGGTCTTGGTTTTATTTGGGATCGCATGATCCATGCATTCCTGAACGTGTTCATAGAATGCGTTTATAAAGGATTCTGTGGTCTGGGCCGTATTTTCTACAGGCCCGGGGGCTTTGAAGGATTCCACCTCGGTTTTGAGGAGTGTGAAATTTGCTTTAGAGAAGTTTTTCACTGTGGTTTTCTGGGCAGGGGGTGGGGTCGGGATGTGAATATCCAGTGAGATTAGTTTATGGTCTGATCTTACCAGTGAGGATACACTTCTGGTCTGGAGCATAGAGTCCCCATGTTGGTGATGATCAGGTCCAGTATGTTTCCCCTCTTGTGGGAGTGGTAACAAGTTGTTCCATAGCATTTGAGTTTATAAATTCTAGGAACCTTTGGGCTAGGATGTTGGAGCTAGAGTAATGCTCCCAGTCTATGTTTGGGTAGTTGAAGTCTCCCAATATAATGGTGTTTGGAGAGACCTTCATATTTTCCAGTGTTCTCAGGAAGGCCGAGTGGGGTTCCTGGGTTTGGGAGGGTGGTCTGTAGCAGGGTATAAACTGGAAGGCAGTTTTACCCACTGTTAGTTGCACATGGATAGTCTCTGATGCTTCATGCTTTGCCACCAACCTGGAGGTGTGGGTATCTTTGATGAATATCGATACTCCCCCTCCTTTTGTGGTTCTGTCCAAGTTTTAGGGCTGAAAAGCATGGTATGTGGTATAACCTGGTAGTGCTGGGGTGCTCTCGGGAGCCCTGAACCAGGTTTCTGTTACTGCACAGATATTGATGTTCTCCATGCTAAGGAGAGTTTCGAGTGCGTGCATCTTGAGGTTTAGACTTCTGGCGTTGAGTAGCATTACTCTTAGTTTCTTATCCCTTGTGATACCTATGGAGGTGGGTTTGTCTTTTGAGCCTTGCCTAAAAAAGGCACTATGGGGGTAGCAAGAGCCTTTGCCAATATCCGAAAGCCCAGGGGTGACAGGTGCAAGCCGTCCCTAGCGAAGCATCTTGGCTTGTCAAGCATATCATCCCAAGCTGACAGGCATTGGATCCCCTTTGAATGACACCAGTACTTAAGCCAATTGTTGAAATTGATCATCTTGTCTTCATATTGTGGCATCATTCTTGGTGAGGGTAAGATGCTACTCAAGGTCAGGGTCATACCGGCCTGGGCTACATGCTCAGAGAGCTCCTCTATGTCTCTTTTTATGTAGTCCAGGGAGGTACGTGTGTGTGTGTGTACTGTTAGGCAATGCTATACAGGTTTTAAAGTGCATTTATTGTTTTCCCCCACAGGTTGAGAGGTTGGTCAGGGTCCCTCCTGCATGCAATCTGATGTTGGTATCCCTACAGACACCAAAGATGATGATAGTACTGTTGAGGCACAGGTGAGGTTGTCAGGGGCTGACACTGTGCCAACATCTGACTTCCCCCTTTTAGCTACCCCAACCCCGCACACAGTTTCAGTGCCTACACATACCCCATCACCAGTGGCCATAGTGGAGGGACAGCTGGCATTTGGTGGCAGTGCACAGGAAAGTGTGGTAATCATGCCTACTGTGTCTGGTCACAGCAGGCATAGCCAGATGTCTGGCAGGGCACCACATAGGTGGATGTCTCAGGGTGCTCGTGGTAGGGCCAGTGGACATCATGCTCCTGGCATAACCGACAAACCTGGTACCAGCAGGCGCATGTTTCAGGCTGTCATGGTGGCACAGGCACGTATGGAACATTATACCAGACAGGGACTGAGTCTGCAGAGGGCTGCTCTCACATCTGTAACCGACAAACTCTGTGAACTGTTGGGTGCCATCCGTGCTTATACTGAGCTCACGGATAGAAGGTATGGTGAGATGATGGCCCTCATTTGCCATGGTATGTTCATGCTTCAACATGTGGTGGGGTTGTGGCGACACCCATGTGGACATGGGCCAGCAACACCAACTGGCAGTCAATATGGATATACTAGGACACCAAGGGGCTCCCATAGTGGCAGTAGTAGCCCCGGCAGTGCAGGGGGTGTGCTGTCCACACCACACCACAGCAGGCCACATGCACATGGTCCTGGCCAGTCCCAGGAGGGACCTGGTACCAGTGGACATTTGGCATCGGTAGGTGAGAGTAGCACTTCGAGGCCTGTACCTGGACATGCCCATGGAACCCCTGGCAGGCACAGTCCATGTGTCCATGGCTGGAGGCAGTGAACTGCACATTCTGTGAGGTATGATCTGCAGCTGTCCATAAACACCTGTGTAGGGCAGCCACATGGCAGAACTGTGTGCATGCATACCCACACACTATGCAAACATACCTAGGGCAATTCCATACCTACACACACCACATCACCTCGCCCAGCTCACCACAGTAGACCCCTCAACCACACACATTAAGTCAAATGTATGACCCACCCTCAGCCTCTGGCAAACCAACATCACACCCTGTGCATATGATGATACCTGTGCCACATCCATGTCATCCATACCATCAATGCAGGGGCAGGCTGATATGGTTCTCATGCACACAGTGACTGTACTACAGTGTACCACAGTATTGCAGTGTAACATGTTGTAGGGAGTAAAGTGCAATGCATATATGGCAGGTAGTGTAGCCTTCTGGCAATGATACCTTATAGCTGTTAGTAACACTGGTTGGTTGTGGTATCTATAATGTTATCCATTTGTGTTGTAGGTGTACATGTAGCAGCACAAGGATGCCCTGTGCCTATGATGATACCTGTGCCACATCCCTGTCATCCAAAACATCAATGCAGGGACAGACTGATATGGTTCTGATGCACACGGTGACTGTACTACAGTGTACCACAATACTGCAGTGTAACATGTTGTAAGGAGTAAAGTGTAATGCATACATGGCAGGTAGTGTAGCCATCCAGCAATGATGCATTATAGCTGTTAGTAACACTGGTTGATTGCAGTCCCTATAATGTTATCCATTTGTGTTGTAGATGTACATGTGTCAGCATGAGGATGGTCTGCAGTCATATTCTACAATGGGTTATGTCACTGTGGTGACACCATGGCTGTGACATATCTGGGGGTACAGTTGAACACATGTCACAGGTTACTAAAATGTTATTGCCTGTGCCACATGGACATGTGACCCGCTGAGGCATGTTTACCGTGCAACCTGATGTAGACCCATCCACATACAAGCACACTGTTACTTGGCGACACTGGGACTAGACCCCTGCTTAGCTATGTAGTGATACCGAAGTGTGTGGCTTACATTGCACACACCACACAGAGTTTAGGATGAATTGTGTCCCAGGTTACATGTTACATGCAGAACATCCCCAGACATGTACAGTATGCTAATGGGGGATTTAATGGGTGTATTTGGACAATACATAGTGTGATATACCATCATATGCACATTAAAAGACACATAACAGCCAGACACACATCTGAGATACCAGGGCCTATCACTGCTAACTAACTTGACCATGTGTCCAATGTGTTACAGGTAGGCTGCAAAGATCACATGCATAACTGGCTTGGATTGTCGTAACAGTTACCTGTATGGTTGATGGTGACAGTGGTAACTATAACGTGGTACATAGGACATATACCGGGTGTACCTTCATGTAATGACAGTGTACACAGCACCCACATCCCCCAGTGGACGCTGTACTCCCTGAAACCCATGATGATACTCTGCCATACCAACCATCACACATTGACCACAACTGCGATACAACCCATAGTATACCCCAACAGTGATACTACAGGGATATGCATCTCATGCACATGCCACACGCGTAGCAGGGTGTTGCATTGTCATGCCTCACCTATGGGCAGAAACAACACTATCTGTACTACTGTGTGGCAATGGGTATTGTAATAGGAGTATGTGGCCTTGGAATGCTGTACCCTATAGATATACGGACATGCACAACTACACACACATGCCAGAACACAATGGGTATCTTATGCCTATCAACCCATTTGTAAAACACTGTTGTGCTGGCACTGCAGCACTCATGTAGCCGGTATGGGGGGAGCTTAACAGGATACATGTAATGTCCCATACAGCAGCAGCCACAACTGACTATGGCATTGGGTGTTGCATTGGTTGAGAAGGCCCTCATTGAATTCCCAATTACAGGTGTGAAAACACACAGACACTGCTATACTTAGTCATGCAGACATACACATGTGTCAGTAGAGGGGTGTATTGCTGCAGGTGGTCATAGCTGTGTACCTAGCTATTGTCCAAGGGTAGATGGGTTGTGTAGGGGTTGTGTGTACAGTGGTATCCTGCCTGGTGGCAGTGGGCAATCTATCGACAGAGACTACTGTCATGATCCTCAGGGTGAGAATGACATGCATCAGACAATCCTCCAGGTGCCTCCTGCACATGGCCACTAAGGTGATCAAGTTGACATGTATGCAACATGCATTACAACACATGGTTAGTGTCTGTAATGGTGACCTGTACCCAAGCATGTTCGGTTGACTGTCGTAGTGCAGTGGAGGTACCTGTGGCATGTGGTGCATACTGGGTGACATCTCTTATATGTGCCACTTTTTACAAAGCTGGGCAGACATGTCAGTGTCAATCAGGTTGCCTGTACATATCCCAGCTGGATACCAGACATCTACACATCTGTACAGGGACTGACAGTCATCAGCTTGGCAAGTAGCTATGCAGCAGCATGGGTGTGTTGACAGATAGACATCTGAAAACAATATGTATGCCATAACTACATGTCAGATGGCCTTACTAACATGTGCTGTGCAGATGGTAGTCTACAGTTACATTTCACATGACGGATTATTACCCAGTAAGGAGATATATACTGTGACACAGCTCACACACCAGGGATACAACAGGGAGGCCTCAGTATCCAGCTATGCTCGCAGGTGTGCCTGTTGTCAGTACTATATTTAGCATTCTGCACTTGCCTGGGTTAGCACTATCAACAGTAGTACTGCCATGATACACTACATGCTAGTGTGACAGCACGTACCCTGGGCTACTACCCATGTATGTAACACATTCACACAGATAATAGTGCTGTACAGGCCTCATATATGTCTGTATACCACACATGACACTCACATCCCTTGCTACTGTAATGACAGCACATAGGTGCATGTATTGTACATGGCATTACATACACTTATTACAGATTATCAGACTGGGTGGTGTGTCCTGGTTACCAGGGCTAAGTCATGCTTAGCAAGTATCACATTGCTGCAATATAACAGCTAAGATGATTTGCGCACTGGTAAGCGATGCCTACACTGTGTAAGCACCCGTACATTTACCCATAGCTCAGCACTGCTTAGCTTCATGCAAAACAGCACAAACCCACTTAAAGAAGCTCAAAATTGCCTTAACCACTCTGTATCCAACAGCCCTTGTTCTGCCCAGCAACAAAATGAACAGCCCTTGCAAGTTTTGAACCCAGGACCCTGTACACTGAAGGCACAACACTTAACCACTACACCATGTCCACTGTGAACACAGCTGTTGTTTTTTACCAATATAGCTGTCACTACACATATTGAGTAGTATTGAACAATTGCCTTTAGTTCCTAAATTGTGTAGTCCTTGTTATTAATGACTGTTGTATCACATATGTTGTTTTATCATAATGTGCATATAGCAGATACATATGTTGAGATACATCTTGGAGGGTATATACAACCGTGAGGTTTACTCATGACAGGAATATGGTTGCATACATATTATAGGTCTATATATGTCTACATGTACATACACATGTATACTCATACATATGTCTGTATACACATTTGTATAGTGCTATATATATATGGCCATGTGTACATCTCTTCGTATACATATATATATATATATATATATATATATATATATATATATATATATATATATATACACACACCCACACATATATGAATATATAGATATATGTATATATAGATTCATGTATATGTATATATAGATATATGTCTATATAGCTATATATGTATGCATATCCCATGTGTACAGATATGCCTAGTTATGTTGGCATATATGTAGATATCTATAACTATATGTGCATACATATCTATTCTGATATACCTTCTACTGTCAATATATATGTAGATATCCAAACATATATGTGCATATGTATCTCTATCTGTACCTGTGTAGACATATATTGCTCTGTATATGTATATATCTGGGTGTTTTTATATATATATATATATATATATATATATATATATATATATATATATATATATATATACATATACATATCCATCTATATATGTCGATATGTATATGTGTATATATCTATATAGATATCTGGATAATTATGTTGTTGTTGTCTTTCGGCTTTTCCCGGTTAGGGGTCGTCACAGTGGAACTTTGGTCTGCTAATGATTGGCAGTAGATTTTCACAGTGTTGAGTTGCCAGCTTGACGTCCAACCTTCAACAAAGGCACGCCCATTCATGCATGTCTTTCGGAACGCCACTCGACTATACATATATTTCCACCATATGTCCTGAACATGGAGTGTAGCCACACCTCAGCCCCTATAGTCCCAACTTCATAGTGAAAGGGAATGTCAGGTGTGTATAGCAAGTATATTTGTAGACTATTGCTACTGTAATAGGGATTATCTTCACAGATGTGGTGTGTGTGGGAGGTCACATCTGCTTTTAACATGTGTGCCGTTGGCTACTGACAGACATCCTAAGGACATCATAGTACAGTACTGCTGCTAGAAAGTAATGCTCCTGTGGACTACAGTAGACATGTTGGCCTATATATGTGAACATTCTGACACACTCTGGCTAGTCCAGAGGTATACACAGAACCCCTTAGTGCAAGACATGTGGACCAAGCCTGACAATGTGGATGTTAACAGCCATGTAGATGGGTATAACACATAATGACTGGTATACATTTGCCCCCATAGGTTATGCATTCACACACCTCTGTCTGTCCTGACACATAATAACTGTTGGTACAGAGGTGCCATGGCCACATACTACCCACTAGATATTGACATACATCTGTACAGCATTCCACTGCTCTGTATGACATGCATGACTGTTAAGGGAGGCCCAGCAACAGTATATCTGGCAAGTATCTGGACATGACATCTCACTGAGTAAGTACTCTAAGCTGCTAGGCATGTAACAAAGCACTGTGCAGGCTACAGACAGACTGGCTCAACACTGGCCTACTTTTCCTATGGGGGAATGCACATGTACCTGCATATATAGCAGGGTCTACAGGCATGTCACAGCACAGAGTATGATACATCAGTGTGAAAGTGCATAACCACAACTAATGTGAACTCAGCCACAGCCACATATGGTAAGCTAGCGTAATATTACAGCATATGGACTATCTGTTCAACACCATCCTCATATGTGCCACTCACACACTAGCCCTACATATACTGGGCCGCTACACAGTGTGGTCCTATGCCTGTCTGTGGTATGGGATATGTGTGTGTATGGCCCTACAAACATGAAAGCCGATAGGGTAACATACAGTGGAGCAGCATGTAACATCAGATAGAATGGGACCAAGAACAATGACATCTACCACAGTCTGTACACAGGCCAAAGTACATATTAACAATACACACACACTGTCAACATTTACCTTACGTACACAGACCTCAGTACTGTACGCACAACCACAGAATGTCCAGGTTATGTCATCAAATATAACCCCTACTATACATAACGTGCAGCAGTCTGATATCTCACTGACTTGTTATCAGATATGATGTCACTAATGGTGTACAGCACATATGCACCTCTTACTGCATGACATATGTACAAAGGTTGACAGAGTTGTGGCTGGAGGTACATACACAGGGCCAATATTGATATGTTGCTGTGATAACCTCATACATTTACTGCTGTAACAGGGTTTGTTGCAACATATGTCCTATGAGGAATATGAAGTCAGTAACTCTCACGGCTGTCACCTTCTACAGACTGCAATCCTCACACTACCTTGTGCAGTTCACAGATAGGTGCTCTGTGGGTAACACATGAAACAAAAGGCACCACACACTGCCCAGTTTGCAGATGACCCTACAGATAGGGTTTCCTCATAAACATAGCACTGACATGGCATGTATTAAAACATGTAGGACAGTGATATCCACACACACCCTATTAAACCAACATTACTTCAAATGCAGTATAGCAGCACTTACAGTCTGTAGTCAGGTCAGGCACATCCCCCTCCTGTGTGTTGCCCTGTTTCCGCAGTGTATGTTGAGATGCTGTTTGCCAAACAACAGAACGGGTTCCTTCCCCAATCTATCTGAGATGCTGCTTGCCAAACAACAGAACGGGTTCCTGCTCACAGTGAATGAAAAGGCCCAACACCAACATGATGTTCCTAGATATTGGAGTTTGTTTCCATGCAACTGGTAATGGGAATGTTACCACAGCTGTTCCACATGCAATCAACTAGAGGAGGGCTGCAATTCATACAGGGACCAGCAGCTGATCATGAGCATCACTTAAAATACACATGCTGCTGCTTAAGCAAAGCAGGTGTAGGTCTCCACATCCACCAGAGAGGGAGTGAGAGAGGCATACAGAGGCAGAGAAAAGCCAGGGAGGGGTAGGAGAGTAAAACTTAAGCATGTTTGTGTCACACACCTACCAGCACAGGGTATCAACCCCCTGATGACTATGTAGTGCTATTACATTTTTATGTAGTTATTGGATGTGCCACATTAGTAACATGTCAAGAAGCCCTCAAAATGTATATGTGATGGTGAGTGATGGTGAGTGACATCTGCAACAGGGATATGTGTACTACACGTGCCTGTCCGCATGAACAGGTGCCAGTACAGCCACACTCTCACAGGGATGCGCACACATTGACACACTTGGCAGGGCCAGGAATACAACTCATCACTAGTGAGATTACTGTGCAGGTATCACATGCACCACAGGGGCCATACGGAGGTTATATGGGCAAAAGGTATGTGGAGGTGTCTGACATCGGACAGCATGCTTCAGTATGCCAATGGGGGTTGTAGTGAGTGTGAATGTGATCATATGCATAATGCAACACACACACACACACACACACACACACACACACACACACACACACACACACACACACACACACGGGGTGCCAATACTGACATGCATGGGTGCATTGCTTCATGGGTGTGTAGTGATCAACTGTGCCAGACAGCTATAAAAGGCTAGGTGATGGGTATACCTTGGTATCAGGCCACATGACAATGGTCTGCATTGTGGCTCAGGGGTGTAGTTTCTGGATTTTCCTACACAGGTGGGTATTGTATTCACCATCCAGTCATCTGGTGACTACAGTGTGTGGCCAATGCTGTGCATTGCTTGCCTTGTATGTGTTCCTTAGTCCATGGCGTGGATGGTGTCTGGGATGTGCACACCTCCCACATGCATGTACAGTGACATGAGGAACTGTACCTGGGGTGTCTGGCCCATGTTGTGTACACAGATTGTTATCATCAGATGTGCTAGTCCTGGCCTCATGTGGAGGGAACTGTTAAGAGACAGCAGGTTTACCCTGCACCTACATTGATAGCATGATACTGGCATTCCCTGGTGTCAGTGGCATCTGTCCACACAGAGCTTGTTTTTCAGGCATGGTATTGTCCTTTGTGGGTCACATTTGATGGCACCACAGGTGTTGCAGGTGTCCAGTGGGGAACATGGGGAAGGTGCACTGTCGGCATGTACGTGCCTATTGGA
>NC_056732.1:369623751-369628751 GCF_019279795.1 Protopterus annectens | reverse complement strand
AGGGGGAGCTGCAGACACTTGGTGCTGGGTTTGTGTATTCAGTTCAGCACCTTGGTACAGTGCTGGCAGAGGATCCTATACTTGTCAGCCCATCAACACGACAATGTGGCCTTATCTTGCTGTGGTAAAGCCTCACAGTTGTACAGATCTGCACAGATTAGCCAGAGGCAGGGGCCATGGGTCAGGATATTTACCCTATTGTGGCATACGGGCAGGTGTGTAGCCACCCATTTATGTGTTTTCAGCCAGGGATATTGTGTGCACACACCTTGGTGTCAGACCCTGCACATTCCATTCTGCCCATGCTCCCACATCCCCCTCTGTTATTCTAACCTCTTCCATACATTATGCATACATTCTCTGATACTTTCCCTAAGGGTTTCACCCCATCACAGGTGTGTGTTAGTGTTGGTCCACAGTTCATGCAGTGGGACATGGTGGAAATGTTACTGTGGTTTGTCCACACGTTCTTGCATATGGCTTATGTGGAGTGTGTTATGTTGTTATTTGGGTGTCCATGATATAACATGCATTGGTAGTATGTGTGAGACATAGGCCTTTGGCAGACGCCTGTGGGGCATTAGGTGTTGCTGCAGGCCAGATGTGGTAGGCAGTTGCATTCTGTCAGTCAGTCCTACAGTCCCAAACCACCATACAGTATATTCCCCTGGGGTGACAGGGTAGGTGTGATAGGTGTTCATGCCAATACCTTCTATCAGTCTTGATCAGGTGGTGTGGATGCTGGCAGGGTGCTACCTACAGCTAGGGACACACCTGCATGGGACACCTGCACTCATGCTGCAGTCTTCCACTATTGCCATATACAGGTGGGGTCTTACTGTACCCATTCCCCACAGCAGGGATATTACCAGAGAGGTGCCTATGAGTGGCGTTTACGTATCTGGTTGCATGTGTGCTATGGACACTACTTGCATCTGACACACAGATATGCATGGGGTATTCCAGTTATGCTAGCATGTGCAGGTACATCAGCTGATTCCCAATACATCAGTCCTACTACCTCCTTTGTGATCTGCAGGTGTTCAGGCAGACATCACCGGTATCCCCTACTACAGGTCCAGTTACAGCAACGCATACCTATATGTACAAATCTAAGGGTGTCTCCATTTCACAGTGACATACTATATACTGTATGTCTGGGATACTTTCCCCTGTGTATTGCTTGTATATCTAGCCCAACAGCCATGCCATGTCAGTCTTTCAGATGGTGACATATATCACCACCATACATTTACAATGTCTAACTGTTGGCATGTGTTATACTGGTGGGGATTGTCTTTGACACTGCAGTCGTGAGGGCTTGTCCATGTCATCAGCAGTAGTGGGCAATGGCCATCAGGTCTTACCTCAACATGCATACATACTGACCACTCTCACACATTATGAAACACACACCATCCTAACACACAGACCTGCATATTGTGCAAATGCTACAACCTATCCTGCTACCTTGGCCACCTCTGGGCATCTGTGCTCCACTCGTATTATACCTACTCATACATGTTACTACATTTCTACACAGGATTGGGGGGGGCACACCTGAGTGTCACTACATTTCTATATTGGAATGGGGGAAGGGGCAGACCTGTCTGTTTCCACATGTCTACAAAGGTGTGGGGGGACACGTGACTGTTACTACATTTCTACATAGGATTGTGGGGGGGAACACCTGACCATTTCTACATTTCTACATCAGATTGGGGGGGACAAACCTGACTGTTACTACATTTCTACACTGGAGTGGGGGTAGGGGCACACCTGACTGTTTCTACATGTCTACATGGGAGTGGGGGGGGCACACCTGACTGTTACCACATTTCTACATGGAGTTTTGGGGGGGCACACCTGACTGTTTTTACATTTCTACACAGGACTGGGGGAGACATACCTGACTGCTTCTACATTTCTACACATGACTGGGGGGCACACCTTACTGTTTCTACATGTCTACATAGGATGGGGGGGCACACCTGGCACTTGCTCACATTTGCTATGACTGTACTGGTATGTCAGGTACTCCATTTCATTCTGTATTCTAACCTATCATACTGACTAGAGGCATATCTGTGTACTACAGGTCTTAGCTTTGGTTGCCCTACATATTAGTGTCTGACATCCTACCCTTCAGAACTAACATCCCATTGCCTGACCTGCTGTAGTCTGTCTGTGTAGGCCTTGGGGGAGGTTACCCATAGGCATAATTCAGAGGCCATAGCACAGCCTCTGTTTGTGTTTGTCTACACCTGTCCTGCTGGCTGAGACTGTTGTTGGGTATGTGAACCTCCCTGACTGGCATGTGTAAGTCATATGGACACACATGTCGCCCAGCATATTTCCTGCTGTGGGTTTTGTCACCCTGTGCATTACTGGCTACTGTGGTGACTCCAGTATGTGTTACAGATGTCATGGTGCCACTATGGGTGTCTACTATCTGCTGCCATAACATTCAGCCACCCAATTCCCTTTCATGCTCACATCCATATCATAGATACAGGTAATGACACATTTTACTCCATTTGGCAATTGGTAGGTTGATTGACTTACCTTGTGGGTGTGCCAGGATTGAGGATGGTGCTGGAGGGCTGCCTATGTCATATGCACATAGTACACTCCCTATACATGGGTGAGCACAGGTAGTGTCATGTTTGGCATCCATTTTACCGTATGTGTGAGTCAGAGAGAGGTGTCATTCCCTGGGTCCCTACTGTGTCAGTGTATGTGCTACGCGTTGCCTCTTTGCCAAGGCCAGGGCATACTGAGCATGCTTCCATCTGCCTACTGGGGCAGGCTCAGGTTGTTCCTCCTCTGAGTCACTCTGTGTCTGTGCAGGCCTTGGCATTGGCGAGGACTGTGTGGCCCTGCCCCATGCTGTTCCTGCTGCAGCTGTTTCCGCAGGATCATATTGTGTAGCATGGCACATACCATAACAATCTGAATACATGTAGCTGGTGAGTACTGCAAGGCTCCACCAGATGTGTCCAGGCACTGGAACCGTGACTTGAGCATCCCAAACACATGCTGTATTATAAGTCTGGTCTGTGCGTGTGCCTCATTATGGCATTCTTGCTCAGGTGTGTGTGCATTTCTGATGGGTGTCATCAGCCACAACTCCAGTGTGTAACCAGCATCCCCCACTAGGTGACCGTTGGGGATGTCTCCACTGGCAAATCTCTGGTACAGCTGCATCAGATGCCAGATGTTGGAATCGTGATAACTTCCAGGGCAGCCAGCTCACATATTCATTATAATGCCCTGAGCATCGCACATGACCTGGTGGTTGATGGAGGGGAGGCCCCTGTGGTTGATGTAGGCCCTACCCTAATCACCAGGTGTTGCTTTGATGCATATGTGCGTGCAGTCTACAGCACTCACTACCTCAAGGTATTCTGCTATTTGGTGGAAGAGATGCATATTGCTGGCCAACACCTCATGGGTATTGAGGAAATATACATGCCCACTGGCATGTGCTGACATGGCATTCAGGAACTGGTGAAATACTCTGGATGCTGATTTCTGTGAGATCCCCATGATATCCCCAGTTGAGCTTTGGGATGTACCTGTGGCTAGTATTCCTAGGCCTACACATACCTTGGTATAAACTGGGATGGGTTCCCTTCAGTCTGTTTGGTGTGTCAGGCGAGGCCGGCACAGCTCAACAATTTGCTGCAGGAGGTCCATGTCAACCCTATAGTGCTCCACTATCTCCAGCTCATGTGGCCCCTGGTAGGTTACCCTGGGTCTGTACACATGGCATACATATTGCCTGCTAGAGCTCCTGCACTAATCCTGCATGCCGTGCAAGGCTTTCAGAATCCGGGGAACTCAGTAGCATAAAAATTACTTTTATTTATTTATTTATTTATTTATTTATTTATTTATTTATTTGCATTTGTTTACTGGGAGGTCTACTGGGTCAGTGTGAGCCCATTTTCAGTACAGGCCACAGGAGAAAAGCTCCAAAAACAAACATGATAAAGCTACAGAATCAAAATATAGAAATCAAGCAGCAATGGTGTAGAACACATTACAAGATAGGTAATACAATAAAATAAATAAAATATAATATCTCTATAACTAGAATTAAGTATGCAAGCCAAACAAGAATACAGTCGATGACATGGGATAATACTGAATGTGTGAACAATGCAGTACTGCAGTTTCGAAAGATGGAGAGCAGCAGATTAAAGATACTGAAAGTAAGATGTAGCCTTAGAGCTATTGCTATATAGGCATCAAGAATGACTAGAAGACATGGTAGGTAACTGATATAATAGATTATGCATGGCTGGGTGGCAGTCTGAGCCATAAGTGAGATGAGGAGGAAAGGTAGGAAGGCTAGAAATATTATATTTTTTTATAGTCAGTGCTGGTTCATGTACATAGCTAATGGGAGAACAGGTGTTGTTTCAGCAAAGTCTTAAAGCATTATGCGTTGCTAGTAGACCTAATTGAAGGATGGAGAGCATTCCATACTTTTCCTATAGCGTATGGGTAATGCATTTGACCGGTGGAAGGATTAGGTTTTGCTACATTAAGGAGCATCTGGTTGACTGATTGCAGAGGTCTGTTTGGGTGATACATGGTGAACATATCGGAGAGGGAAGGGCAGCTAGAAGACTTCTAGATTAGCTTATGAGCTGTGGTTAGTTGCAGGTATGTTACATGTTGTAGAAGTTCTAGCCAGTTTAGATGTTGCAGTGATGCACAGTGGTGGGAGGAGTGTTTGGCCCTGGTTACATATTTTATGATTTTATTGTAGCATGAGTGCAGTTTGGGTTTAAAGGACCACTACATATTGTTTTCCTTGTTTTCTCATTTGCGAGGTCCTTTCTTCCCCCATATTTTGAATGTAGCACTCACCTACACTCCTTCTGCTACCGTTAATATAGTTTTTGACTATTTTTTTCAGTAGCTGTTCTTACAGCTCCGGTACTGTAAGCCATCTTTAGGCATAAAACAGTCTTGCGGAGCTGCAGAGA